>NW_028152119.1:0-40000 GCF_964638095.1 Poromitra crassiceps
ACTGTGAGACTAGATAGATACGTTTAACGGTAACGTTACGTTAATACCGCTGTCTGTGAGCTGTTTTGGTTGCAGAATATCATGTCTTATCGAGTAGAGAGGTCTGTCTGTGTGTAGTCAGTCAGACAGGGTTCTAATGAAATCAGAGCTTCGTATGACTACTGGCTACTGTAGCCGAATTGAAGGTTTAAAGTGAAGAACAATCTGACGAATAAGTAGCGTTAATTCAGTTAATTAGTCTACTATACCACCAGTTACTACCACAGGTAGTCCCATTTAAAAATGACTTGACAAATGATAGTGAAAGTGACTGTGAATGAACTAGAACTACTACTGTTAAAAAGAAAAGTTAAGGAAATTCAACTTGCTGCAAGACACAATAAAAGCACAATGATACAACTCTAATGACTCCAGTGCCATTTAATATGATGGCCAAGAAGAGAACAGTGGTATTGATTTGTGTAAAAGTGCAAATGGAGCATATTTACTGATGGGATCAAGACGTTTGTACCTGAAACCTTTTATAGCACTGCAACTAACGATTATTTTTTATTATCGATCAATCTCTTATTTTCTCGACTAATCAATTAGTTGTTTGGTCTATAAAATGCCACAAAATGGTGAAAGATGTTGATCACTTTTCCCCCAAAGCCCATTTGACATTCTCAAATGTCTTCTTTTGTCCTGACTAACAGTCCACAACCCAAAGAGAATCAGTGTGCTGTCATAGAGACTAATGAAACCAGAAAATACGGTATTCACATTTAAGAAGCTGGAACAAGATCATGTTTTGTGTCCCCCCCCCCCTCTTAAAAATGAGTTTCAACAATTAATCAGTTATTTAAAAAAAATAGTTGCAGATAAATTTTCTGTCGAACTACTAATCGATTAATCGACTAATAGTTGCAGCTCTACTTAATTAAGTTGACTTGGGGATGGGCCGCGGAGGGGGCATGATGGGTGCCAAAACGCCAATGGGGGGTAGGAGGGTGGTGAGCGGGCGCCCCATCAAGCCTCCTAAGAAGGACTTACCAGATTCCATGCTGCCGCAGACCGTGAGACGCAGCAAGCTGAGCCCGCAGCTGCGCTACTGCAACGGCGTGCTGAAGGAGCTGCTGTCCAAGAAGCACGCAGCGTACGCCTGGCCCTTCTACAAGCCCGTCGACGCCTCCATGCTCGGCCTACACGACTACCACGACATCATCAAGCAGCCCATGGACCTCAGCTCCATCAAGGTACGGCATCATTAGGCCAGTGGTTCTCAAATGGGGGTCCGTGGCACTTTGCCAGGGGGTCCACAACAAGTTTTCAGGAAAAAAAATTTTTTTTATTTTTTTTATTTTTTTGTGTGTGCAAAAGCTTCATAGTTCAACGGAAATATTTTATGCTTTAAATCTAAAATGTGTCATGGATTACATTCTAATCTAACAAACCAATCAATTTAAAAGTCAAATCTGTTACCGTGGAAACAATTAAGCGTAGCCCGAAATCACAAATCAGAATGAGGGGGTCCCCGGTATATTTTCTATCTTGTAACGGGGTCCTTGGCTGAAAAAACATTTGAGAACCTCTGCATTAAGCAGCCCATGGAGCTCAGCTCCATCAAGGTACCGGTCGTGGACAAATACACACAAGTGCAGCAGTGGGAAAGAATGTGAAGATAGCTTCAAGTCATGAAGCTAGTCTTTTAAGTTATTCCCCCTGGCTGCTACAAAAACAAGATTTGATGTGTTAGCATTAAGCATTAAAATATCTCTGTGATTCCAAGCCTTACACAGTGGCAGAGTAGATTAATTTGGAGAGTTTGTTAGCAAGTCTCTCAAATCTCTTCCTGTCTGCAGAGGAAGATGGATGGCAGAGAGTACCGTGAGGCCCAGCAGTTCTCTGCAGACGTCAGACTGATGTTCTCCAACTGCTACAAGTACAACCCCCCTGATCATGATGTGGTGGGCATGGCCAGGAAACTACAGGTAACTCTTTTCCCATTGGATAGGATTGATTTCTTTTTTTATATACAGTATATGATATACTGTACGTAAAAAAGTAATATATATCATATCCAACTCACAGTTTTGCTATTGTTTTCTCCTCATCCCCCAAAATCACCATGCTGTTGTTCCCACCCACCTGTTTCCTCTTTACAGGATGTCTTTGAGTTCTGCTTCGCTAAGATGCCAGACGAGCCGCCGGCGCCCCCCAGCTCCTCCTCTTCCTCCTCCTCCTCCTCTTCCTCGTCAGAGAGCGAGGTCAGCAGCGAGAGCGAGGAGAGCGAGAGCAGCCCCAGCTCCGACTCTGAGGAGGAGAGGGCCAACCGCCTGGCAGAGCTCCAGGAACAGGTGCGTACACGGCAGTGTACACACACACACACACACACACACACACACACACACACACAGACACACACACACACACACACACACACAGACACACACACACACACACACACACACACACACACACACACACACACACACACACAGACACACACGATTCAGATGGACACACTCATATTCACGCACATTCTAAATTTCCCCCAGCTGACTTCCTGTTGCAGTGTTTGCTGGTACAATAACTGACAGGATATACGATATATATATATATATATATATATATATATATATATATATATATATATATATATATATATATATATATATATATATATATATATATATATTGTAACGTGTTCAGGTAATCCAAGTATTACCTGTAATGTGATGTGCAACCTAAGTGTCTGGATCGCAGCTAGGAACTGATGTGTGTGGGTGTGTTCCTAGGGGGAAGGGGATATATGTGACCAGCGGCCGGGGCGGAAGCCAGTCAGTGCCATGCGGGCGAGCAGACCGGTTGTTGTGTCTAGAGCTAGCGGTGTGAAGCTAGCTGCTAGGAGCTAAAGAAGCCTGTGAATAAAGAACCTGTACCAACTACAACTCTCCGTTCTTTAGCGTATCACCGATACGCTACATTGGTGTCAGACAGTAAAGCGGTAACGCCTCTGATTCGGCCGGGAGAGGAGAGAGTGAGGAGGAACGACGGAGAAAGTGCGGAATGGAGCGGCTAAAGATGAAAAGGGAGGTGGAAGAGTCTGAAGCCTCGGTGTATCCGGAGAATAGGGGGGAATACAGACGGATGAAGGAGGAATACAGACTGATGAGGGAGAACCTCGGGCGGGAGGAGAGCGGAGCCGAGCCGGGCCCCGCTGGCAGACAGGCGGGGAGTGACGAGGCTGAAGCACGGCACGCGACGGCGGGGGATGGCGCCCGCAGAACCAGGAAGGACGTGCTCGTCCCGAAATACAACGGTAAAGGCGAGTGGGAGGCATACTGCAAGCAGTTTGAGGAGGCTGCAGAATGGAATGGCTGGACGAGAAGGGAGAGAGCCAGCCATCTCGTGATGTCCCTCGAGGGCGAGGCTACGGCGTGCGTGTCGGCAATAGCGGATACAAAGGACTTGGATGTGGTGATGGGGGCCCTGCGGAGACGCTTCGGACGATGTGAAGAGCAGGCCATCGTAGCCGCGGAACTGTGTAACAGACGCAGACGGCAGGGTGAGTCGCTGCGTGCACTGGCAACAGACATTGAGACTCTCAGCCGGCGCGCATACAGCCAGCTACCGACGGAGGCGCTGGATGGGTTAGCCCTAAGCTACTTTGTCCAGGCCATCGAGCCACGGGGTCTAAGCCAGAAGGTAACGCTGGGACATCCAAAAACACTGGGAGCAGCGCTGGAGTTGGCGCTGGAGATAGAGACAGTAGAAGGCTGGGATAAGAGCAGCGGCATAATGGAGGCCGCCCCAGTGGTGAGAATGGCAGCGGAGAGCCAGCTACAAGAAGAGCCAGCGTGGAAGACGGCCTTGGCAGAGCAAGGCAACATGGTGAAAGAGCAAGGCAACATGGTGAAAGAGCTATCTGAGTCGGTGCGCCAGTTAACAGAACAACTGCTCCGAAGCGCGACCCTGCAGCCCACCCCACGAGACAATACCGGGGCCAGGGGGCCCGGGGCCATGCGCTGCTGGACCTGTGGACGCCCCGGGCATCGGGCCAGAGAGTGCCGCGGAGGAGCGTGGAACCAGGGAAACGGCGCGGGGCCCGTCTAAGAGGGGCGAGACGGGCCCCCTACGTCATATTCCCTATGGCCACGTCACCGTTGGAGGGGGCCCAGCGGTACAGACGGGGAGGTGGGGCGTCGCCTTCCCCCGAAGCAGACGACATCGCCGGCGCTGTCAACATGCAGAACGGGCCGCACACGATGAACGGCTGCCATGTTCAGGTCCGCCTGCAAGGGAAGCCCTGTGTCGCCCTGGTGGACACGGGGTGTACGGCAACGCTGGTGAACTACAACATGATGCCAGAGGGAGCGCTTCTGGAGCAGCCAGCGGACCAGCTGCTGAGGACAGTATCCGGTGAGTTGATGCCGATGAGGGGAAGGGGGTCCGTGATGATAACTGTGGGGGGACAGACAGTGAACTTTCCGGTATGGGTAGTAGAGATGGCGGGGCCCTGTATCTTGGGGGAGGACTACTTGACGCTAAACCAATGCACAGTAGACCTAGGGAAGAGCACACTGACGTTTGCAGGGGGGCCGGTAGTCCAGATGGGTCACCCTCCCACCGCTCCAGGGGAGCAACCAAACGTCAATAACATCACTGTATACCGCGTCACAGTTGAGCACGGGCCCCACGCGGAGCCGCAAAAGAGACTGTGTTGGACATGTGGAGAGCCGGGCCACGTGGCGAGGTGGTGCAGAAGCGGTCCCGGGAGACGGACCGGGTATGCGGGACAACGACATGGTCAGCAGGGAGCCTGCTGGGCATGCGGCGAGATTGGACACCTGGCTAGAGAGTGTCAAAAGGCTGTCGGGGACCGGAGGGCAGCGGGAGAAGAGAGACGTGCAGGCGGCGGACAGGTGAGACTCTGCTGGACTTGCCGTTCGCCTGGGCACTTAGCCAGAAACTGCAGTGCGCCCCCCACGGTTGCTGTGCGGAAAGCCGAGGTGGAGAGCGAGTCCGGTTGTGTTCCCCCTGCTGTCCTGAACACGCCATCCCCTGGGGAAGGGGGGCGGGAGGACGACCGAGTGCAGGAGGTGGAGGAAGACGAGGAGGACTGTCCAGATGTGGATCTGGAGGACGACAGAGCGACCATCAAGGATGTCGACGTGAGTGAGTGGAAACGCAGGCAGGCGGAGGACGCAGAGATCGGTCCGGTGCTTGCGTGGGTGGCGGCCGGACGCCGGCCCCCTGTGAAGGAGACTCACATGTTTTCCGGTGCCACGAAAGGACTGTGGAACATGTTTTCCGACCTGCGGCTAGATGAAGACGGGCTGTTGGAGAGAACAGAGCACGGGGAAAAAGGGAGGCAGGCGGTTGTACCCGGTTACCTGCGAGAGTTGGCGCTTAAGGGGGCACACAAGGGCCCTGGTTCCAGTCATTTTGGGCCCGAAGAGACACTCACCCGCATCCGTGGACATTTCTACTGGGGCAAACAAAAGGAGGATGTGCGAAGATACTGCGATGCGTGTGAGGACTGTGGGGCACAGAGGGGGGACCGTGCTGACTTACACTGCAGAGGATTAACCCCACTGGGGGTTGAGCGGGACTAGCGTGCTTCAGGGGGGACAGAAGCTGTAAAAGGGGGGATGGAAATGGGGTTTAAATGAAAAATTAAGAAGTTGCTGGGAAAAGAAAAGTTAAGGAAATGAATGTGTTGAATTTAAATGAATGTGTGAAAAAGAAGGAAATAATGAAAACTAGACATTATGGAGTGCCTAATGGGAAACTAGACATTATGGGGGTACCTAATGGAAAACTAGACATTACGGAGTACCTAATGAAAAACTGAACATTATGACGGGGGTGCTGAAAAGAAAAGACTGGTTGTTGGGGAATTATAATTTGATGTGGTGATGGGAAAAATGTTGTGTTGGTGTGTTTTGGTACAGGGGGATATGTGTGGGTTGTGGGTGTCAATGTGGGCATTGAGCTAATGTTGGGTGAGGAGTATGTAACGTGTTCAGGTAATCCAAGTATTACCTGTAATGTGATGTGCAACCTAAGTGTCTGGATCGCAGCTAGGAACTGATGTGTGTGGGTGTGTTCCTAGGGGGAAGGGGATATATGTGACCAGCGGCCGGGGCGGAAGCCAGTCAGTGCCATGCGGGCGAGCAGACCGGTTGTTGTGTCTAGAGCTAGCGGTGTGAAGCTAGCTGCTAGGAGCTAAAGAAGCCTGTGAATAAAGAACCTGTACCAACTACAACTCTCCGTTCTTTAGCGTATCACCGATACGCTACAATATATATATATATATATATATATTAGGGATGCACGATATATCGGCAATCATATCGGTATCGGCCAGTATCGGCCGATTTTTTTAACATATCGGTCATATCGGTATCGGTCAGATGTTGCAATGTTAATATCGGTTATCATTATCAGCCAAATTCTTCACATTGATATGAAATAATGCAGTAAATCTATGATTTATGGGCTTTTCCAAAGGCTTTGCAAATAAAGAAATGCATAACTTTTTCAAATTCAGTGTTAACATGTGTTTTTCAGTATGTACAAAATGTGATGATCATAAAAATGTGGTTTTATACAGATCATATCGACATCGGTAAATATCGGTTATCGGCCATAACAGCAATGTTAATATCGGTTATCGGCATCGGCCAAAATTTTCATATCGGTGCATCCCTAATATACGATATACGCTAGGTTTCAAACGGTTCCCTAGCAACGCAACAAAACTGTCTCTATCAGGGCAGGGAACTTTTTCATCAGCAAATAGCCCCAGATTGAGTTTCCCATGCAGTCACCTGAACACCATTGCCTGATTGTCATCATTGCCTGCACTAGTGTGCAGTGTGTGTGAAGTCATAACCCGAAGCATTCATTTTTCTATCTCTTTTTTTCCACCTCTCTCTCTGCCTCCCTCCAGCTGAAAGCCGTACACGAGCAGCTCACCGCCCTCTCCCAGGGTCCCATCATCAAGCCCAAGAAGAAGAAAGACAAGAAGGACAAGAAGAAGAAGAAGAAGCCAGAGAAAGAGAAGCACCGGAGGATAGAGGAGGAGCCGGTGCCGATCCGGCCGCCCAAGGCCCCCAAAATCACCAAGACGCCCAAAGCCAAGAGCAACAAGGCAGCGGGGATGCCTCCCGTACAGGGCAAGAAGACACAGGGCAGGAAGAACAACAAGAGCAAGTGAGTGCTGACACCTACTGGACACAGGTGGAATTACTGCTATACGCATAGTAGTGTTATGTTATATGCAGACCAGTAGTTCCCAAATGCTGTGCCTTGAGGCAAGTCCGGGAGTGCCTTGGGATTTTGTGACAACCATACATTATTATTGCAAATATAGCCTAAAACTATACAAAAAGTGGGTGTGTTGCTGCTTTGATGTAGTAATTTTACAAAGTTTAAAATTAATTCCTAAATTATTTTGTTGAATATTTCATGAGTAATATAGTAGTTTGTCCAATTGTATTTTGAATTAGTAAATCAAAGTTTAGAGTGGTAAGAGTGATACCATGCTTGCTATAGATGCTATTTTGCACAGATAATATAGGCGTGCCTTGACATTGTCTTTCCCTTTGTCTTTGGCTTTGCCTGGTCTTTTCTAGACCAGGGGTTTTCAAAGTGGGGGCCTCAGCAAATTAATGGAAGTGCTTAAAATAATCTTTATGGGGAAGGAAATGATTCAGTTACTACAGTATAATTAATAAAGAATATTTTTTAAATTATATTTTATAATTATATTTAGTGTAGTCTTAACAAATATAATTGAATCCTTTCCGTCCACATAAAAATCATATTTGCCATGCCCAATTGTCATCACATTCATTGTAATTTCCCCCTGGTGTGGGTAATACAGTAGTCTGACTCTGGGACAATGTTTATAATATAAAACAGAAAAGAAAATAGTTGAGATACAAATGCATTTAGGTTATTAAAAAGTAAGGGAATATTCTGAGGTTGTATGGATGTGAATTTTTGACATTTTCAATACTATTGTCAGTGGGTTTTTGAAGACATCTTGCAAAGGGGGCCTTGGCATGGAATAGCTTGGGAAGCCCTGATCTAGACCATGTGGAGGTTACTTTGATCATCTTGACTCCAGTGGAAATGAATCCAAACAAACTCCGTCTTGACAAACATCTTTTAAAACAGAATTGGTCTGGGATGCGTGATAGAAAACCAAGCAAAGAGACGAGAGAGGAAAAGATTGTTGTCATGTGAGTCCAGTTTTCCCCGGACAGAGCGCTGCTCACTGCTGTTTAGAAGACAATTTGAACTTAAGATTCAAATCGTCACGTCTTATGGGTCATAGCCAACATCAGAATTGAAGTTGGCCAATATATAGTGAGTCTACACAGCATCTCAATTAGCTGGGAGGGGATGTTTTTTCTTTTGACACTACTTTGTGATTAAGCTGATAAGTACAGCTTCAAGTTACAAATAGCAATTTGAGATTTTGGATATCTTGAAAAAACAAACAGGTATTCTTCTTGTAACAGTCTCTTCCTCCATCCCCCCCCCCCCCTCTCTTTCCCTCAGATCCAAAAAGGGCACGGTGATGCTGAACATGCAGCGCGTGGACCCCGCCGCCATGCTGCCTCACTACGACTCGGACGAGGAGGAGGAGACGGCGCCCATGTCGTACGACGAGAAGCGTCAGCTCAGCCTGGACATCAACAAGCTGCCGGGCGAGAAGCTGGGCCGCGTGGTCTACATCATCCAGGCCCGCGAGCCCTCGCTCCGCGACACCAACCCCGAGGAGATCGAGATCGACTTCGAGACGCTGAAGCCGTCCACGCTGCGCGAGCTGGAGAGATACGTCATGACGTGTCTGAGGAAGAAACCCCGCAACGGTACGTGTGATCGGACGTAGGAGGACTTTGCAGCACAAAACCCTCCTCGTGCAAGTAACAAGTCACAGTAAAGAAGATGCTAAATTGTAGCTGTGATGCATTCAGGTACCTCTGTATGGTACGTGTGATTGGACGAACGCTCTTGTTCGTCCAATCAGGGAAAAAAAACATTTGATGCCTACAATAGGCCATGCAGCGGCTGAATCTGCCTTTGTTTTGGATTTACAACGGTTAGTTTAAAAGATCGTACACGAGTTTCGGGAGACGGCGAGTCGTGCTGCACGAATCTCATTTGCATAAATTGGACGCAAGCTCAACTTTATGCAAAGGAGGAGTGGTCTCTCGAAACACCCCGCCTCGCTCCACGATGCATTATGCCAACATTTTCTTGTTTAAAAAAATACATCGATGAGAAAATCAGCTTTCTTCATCATTTCTCTCTGACAGCAGCAGTATGTCATATGCTGGATACTACCGTACTATGAATGTATACATCTTAAGCCAAAGTTGATGATGCATTTAGAACTTTGCAACACAAAATCCTCCTCATGCAAGTAACAAGTCACAGTAAAGATGTTAAATTGTAGCTGTGATGCATTCAGGTACCTCTGTGTAACCCAGGTCCTCTGTTCTCTGTGCATGTAGCTGTGATGCATTCAGGTACCTCTGTGTAACCCAGATCCTCTGTTCTCTGTGCATGTAGCTGTGAGGCATTCAGGTACCTCTGTGTAACCCAGGTCCTCTGTTCTCTGTGCATGTAGCTGTGAGGCATTCAGGTACCTCTGTGTAACCCAGGTCCTCTGTTCTCTGTGCATGTAGCTGTGAGGCATTCAGGTACCTCTGTGTAACAGTCCTCTGTTCTCTGTGCATGTAGCGAGTAAGAAGGGCGGCGCTGGCAAGTCGCGTGAAGAGCTAGCTCTGGAGAAGCAGCTGGAGTTGGAGAGAAGGCTGCTCGACGTCAGCGGACAGCTCAACTCGGGAAAGAAGCCGACTAAAGCCAAACGTAAGTCATCCGTGCTGCCGTCTATACGGTGTTATGGGCCCTACGCAATCACTCCATCAACATGTTGATATGCAGTAGGCCAGATCACTCCATCAACATGTTGATATGCAGTAGGCCAGATCACTCCATCAACATGTTGATATGCAGTAGGTCAGATCACTCCATCAACATGTTGATATGCAGTAGGTCAGATCACTCCATCAACATGTTGATATGCAGTAGGCCAGATCACTCCATCAACATGTTGATATGCAGTAGGCCAGATCACTCCATCAACATGTTGATATACAGTAGGTCAGATCACTCCATCAACATGTTGATATGCAGTAGGCCAGATCACTCCATCAACATGTTGATATGCAGTAGGCCAGATCACTCCATCAACATGTTGATATGCAGTAGGCCAGATCACTCCATCAACATGTTGATATGCAGTAGGCCAGATCACTCCATCAACATGTTGATATGCAGTAGGCCAGATCACTCCATCAACATGTTGATATGCAGTAGGTCAGATCACTCCATCAACATGTTGATATGCAGTAGGCCAGATCACTCCATCAACATGTTGATATGCAGTAGGCCAGATCACTCCATCAACATGTTGATATGCAGTAGGCCAGATCACTCCATCAACATGTTGATATGCAGTAGGCCAGATCACTCCATCAACATGTTGATATACAGTAGGTCAGATCACTCCATCAAGATGTTGATATGCAGTAGGCCAGATCACTCCATCAACATGTTGATATGCAGTAGGCCAGATCACTCCATCAACATGTTGATATGCAGTAGGCCAGATCACTCCATCAACATGTTGATATGCAGTAGGCCAGATCACTCCATCAACATGTTGATATGCAGTAGGCCAGATCACTCCATCAACATGTTGATATGCAGTAGGTCAGATCACTCCATCAACATGTTGATATGCAGTAGGCCAGATCACTCCATCAACATGTTGATATGCAGTAGGCCAGATCACTCCATCAACATGTTGATATGCAGTAGGCCAGATCACTCCATCAACATGTTGATATGCAGTAGGCCAGATCACTCCATCAACATGTTGATATGCAGTAGGCCAGATCACTCCATCAACATGTTGATATGCAGTAGGCCAGATCACTCCATCAACATGTTGATATGCAGTAGGCCAGATCACTCCATCAACATGTTGATATGCAGTAGGCCAGATCACTCCATCAACATGTTGATATGCAGTAGGCCAGATCACTCCATCAACATGTTGATATGCAGTAGGTCAGATCACTCCATCAACATGTTGATATGCAGTAGGCCAGTAGGCCAGGGGTTTTCAAAGTCTGAGACTGTGGGCCTCCCTCCAGACAAAGCTTGGAAAAGGGTCCCCATCTCGCTCAATTCCTGGATGTCTATGGAATCATGATCCCATCATAGACACTCAACAATTGTGCCAAGATAGCCTGACATTCCTGTTTGACATCCTTCAGACTCCACCAAATATATAATAAAAAAGGTCGGTCTGAAGACAGTTATTATTAGTTTATTATTTATTCTATGTGATCTCCTTTTGATAACTTAATGTAATAACTAAAAATTTTCGAGCCTCCGTCCCGATACCTTAGTACAGGGGTGGACAAACTTTTTTGGTTGTGGGCCACATACAGAAAAATATAAGGAGTCGCGGGCCAAACAATATTAAGCGCGGCAGTTTTTGCGGCAAAATAATTTGGCCAGAAAACCCTTGTGCCATCAAAAATTTAATTTCTACCTAAATAAATATATGACACATAGTTTATTGATGTGCTCACCTATTACAATGGGTATTTCTGTACGTTTTCAAATTTTCGTTTCCTGTGCCAACAGGTTGACAGAGATAATTTAACATAACATTAGTATTAAACATTCATTCAGTATTAAAAAAAATTAAAATAAATAGACCAGGTCAGGGTACTCAAGTATAACCCATTTTCAATGGTTTTAAATTTGAAAAAACGAAATGGGGGGGAATTCGTTTTTTCGTTTTCGTTTTCCGTTTTAAACATTAAAACAGAAAAACGGAAAACGTTTTTAGCAAAAAACGGACAGCGGGCCGCAGTTGGCCCGCGGGCCGTAGTTTGGCCACCCCTGCCCTAGTATCTTATAAGATACTATAGATTTTCCCTCAATTTGCAAACAAGTCATTAAACATAGAAATATATTGTTTTTCTCAAATGCAATCGAGTTAATCTGCATAGATCCCATTGATTTGGGCTTTTCTTCATTGTAGCTGCTGTCTGTGCGCTGTGTCTGTGTTGATGATCTGCTTTCGTTTTCTCCAGCAGAGAAGCCCACGGCGACGGAGGCTCACGCCCAGCCGTCGCGCCTCAGCGCCAGCAGCTCCTCCTCGGACTCCTCCTCCTCCTCCTCTTCGTCCTCGTCCTCCGACACAAGCGAATCGGACTCCGGCTGAGACGAGGGGAGGAGGAGGGGTTTCCTGACTCGACGGGTCAAGTGTGTCGGCACCCTGGAAGCACGGATTCCCACCGAGCGGACTGAACTGTAGTGAGCTATACTGACGACGGGGCGGGTCAGACCAGGCCCACAGCTAGCTGGTCCGACTCGGCAGCGTGAAGCAGACAGATGGCGCTCTCCCTGCGCTCGGCCTGCTCATCCATTCCTGTCCCTGGACGCAGAAAGAACCAGGATGGATGGATGGATGGATGGAGAGAGAGAGAGAGAGACATTGAAAAGTCCTCTCGTTCTCTGGAGAAGCTGGACTTGTCGGGCAGAGCGAGGGATGCTCCATCTCCTGCCAGTGAAGAAGACGATGGAGGGATATGGGTGCTAGAGCCAGAACGGGTCTTATTTCTGGACATGTTTTCCCTTCTTACCGTACCCCCTTGTCTTTACGCTGTATAGATGATTTGTACAGTTAAATAAATATCTATTTTTCTTTTATAAAGAAGCATTTTAAGGAGCTAATTTATTCCCTCGTTCTGGGAAAGTTGAACTGGCGTGGGCGGACTTGTGTTTTAGTTCTCGTTTCTTTCTTTTTACAACGAGGGTGGAGAGGGAAACAGGTGTGTGTTTCTGTCTGTCTTTTGTGTGTGTGCGTCTGTGATGATATGTGTGTTATGTATGTCTGAGTGAATGCGTTTGCGTGTGTGTGTGTGTGTGTGTGTGTGTCTGTCTGTGATGATATGTGTGTTATGTATGTCTGAGTGAATGCGTTTGCATGTGTGTGTGTGTGAGCAACCCGTCCTCACTCCCAACCACATTTGGTCAAGAACCGTTGCCGTCATTTGCCGCTGAGGCAGGTCGCCCCCTCCTGTCAGACATCGGCGTTGCGGGCGAGTCGACCGCTGGAGGCCTCCTAACGGCGACCTCCAGCGGTCTCGAACGTAACGAGAGTGATGTTTAATGATGTCAGTCGCCCCAGAGAGAAGGGGTGGAAGTAGCTGTGAGTATAGAGGGGTCCTGACCAAACGTCCGTTTGTGACACTTTGGCAGTGAGTGTGTGTTGGTGTGTTTGTGACAGGTTGACAGTGAGTGTGTGTTAAGTGTGTTTGTGACAGGTTGACAGTGAGTGTGTGTTTGTGACAGGTTGACAGTGAGTGTGTGTTAGTGTGTGTGTGAGTGAGATCCAGCACCACAAGTGCAGCCTTGTGAAGTTCCTCATTAGTCTTGACGCAGGCGTTGAAAAGCAGTCTGCATACAGAAGCACCTTGGCTCAGTAGAATACAGAACACACGCAATACAGAGGAGCTGGCAAACATCCCTGTTGTACATCTGCATACTTGTGTACTACAATGTACTACTTAAACTGCATCCTTGTGTACTCATGTACTTCTCTGAAAGGGTTTGGCCACTGTACAGAAGTGTGACATAGTTATTTAGGTGGAATATATTTCTGTTCTTATGTTGGCCGTTTCTTTTTCGCCCTGACCTTTTCTACTTCTCTGTAAAAAAAAAACGTGTGTTGCTTTTTTCTTCTCCTTGTGACCAATCTGCTAATAAATTGTGAGGACGCGTCTTGTCCACTCACCCGTGCCCAAACACCACCTTGGTTCTTCTTTTGATTTCTTTTGTGGTTGGTTCAAGTTTTGGTTTTGTACGTTAGTCTCACAAGCAATATTTGATACGAGTCTTTTAACGTTGAAACAAAACAAAGTTTTGTTGGTTCTTACATTTTGAGCTTTTATTGAACTTTAAACCGTGTAGTAGGTGCTGGCTTGGTTTCCTGTGGGGCCAACATGACTTCTGAACGGCGTCGTCGTGTTGCCATAGCAAATGATGGCAAACAACCTTTTCTTCAAACAATTTGGCCTTTGACAACTATGGCAGCTGCAAGTTGATCTCAGTTTTAATGAATTGAGTCTTGTTTGAGAGTAAGTTTATCTCTGTTTTAATTGAGTCTTGTTTAAGAGTTAAGTTTCCTTGTTTGTTGTGGGATGATCCTAAAGTAACACCAGGTTGGGAGGTTATCAGCAGGAACATTTGGCTGTGGCTCGTTAACTTCTCTGTTATAAAAGCCACTCTGGCAGATAATATGCCCGTCTTTCTAACAAAACAAAAAGTAAGTTGGCTGGTGAAATAATTTAAATATTTTAAATTTGGGTTCCTCCAGCCTCTTTGAGCAGAATGATCGTTTCCTGCCCTGAGTAACAATGATGCACTGTTTGTTTTGGCGGTACTACTAAACTAAGTTTGTGTGTATCTAGGTTTTCTTTGTTTTAGCATTCATGGCTTGAGATTGGGTTGTTTGTGTGTGAAACGAGAGAGTATTTATTGAGGAATTGGAATGGAGATCAAACTGATCGTCTGCTTTGAAGAAATCTGTACAGATTGAGCAGTCAGGATGCTAGAAGTGTACATATTTTACAGTCTTCACATTCGGAGCATGTTTTCTTTTCTTTTTTTTCTTTTTCTTTCAGTAACTTAGTGGAGACTTTTCTTACCCAGCTTGAGATTTTCTTTATTCTAAGACAGAATACTCTGTCAGAGAACTGTCAGTCTTACTTTTCTGAAGTTTGTCAGAAATGGAAATGCCTCTGTACTTGACTCCACCATTCTCCTGAACACCTGTACATAAATAAACTGAGAAACGTTCATCTTTTTCACCGACTGGCTGTCTGGCTTTTTATTTTTTATTTAGAGATTGTACATTTTTGACATAATATTCAGAGATCTGAGAATGAAATGACAGGAGTGTCAATCCAAAAATGAAAAAATGTGACGAATGAAAACAATTGCTCTATTCTGACGGAAACGCACACTCGTGGGAAACTGAAGTTGTCCGTTGACAAACTGGGAACCTGTTTGAGTCTCTAGATTTGAGACTTTTTCTCCATTTTGATATAGGCCTAGTGTTTTGATAATTAACTCTTAATATAAAGTATTCTGTGAACAGATAAACAGATAGGACCCAAGAAAGCTGTTAGGTCGAGTCTAGAGGAACCAGTGATGTTGAATGTTAAAATATTCAGGCTGGCTGCTGAGTTAAAAACACACCCACTACTTCCTCCTGGCTGGTCTCTGTCTCTGAGGAAGTGATTGATACAAGCTGGACGGCTGCAGTGATTTTGGACGGTTGACATGATTATGGTTGATACAGGAACATGATGTACCTGATCCCTTCCTGTAGCACCTGTAACTGTTTTTTGACGTAGTTTTCTCCGCCAATCACATACATGCATTTTCCAACGTGGTCCCCAACAACCAATCACAGCACCACTTTCGGCCATTTAACTCTTGCAGGTTCTTATTTAAATAGTCTGCACCAGCCAGAGAGAGAGAGAGCAAACAACGAACAAACAAAGCAAACTACTGACTGACAACCCAGTGTGGAGCACGTTTCTCAGAGAGGTTAGCAAATCCTACAAGCTAAAAGACAAAACATTGCATTCACTTGTGGATTTAATCCCACGTGGTCACTGGGCGCCATCTGCTGGCCGTAAGGTGTCAGGGCATACTGGAGGGTGCTGCTTTGCCGGCCTGCAGAGTTGTCCATGGTGACTGGCCCTGAATGTGGCCAGTTCAGGTAGGCTACTGAGCGATGCTGCTCCAGTCTACTGTCATATACACACAGTGTGTGTGTGTGTGTGTGTGTGTGTGTGTGTGTACTCTGTAGTGTCTGTAGGATCATATTTAGGTGATTTTAAAAACTTCCCCAATACGATTACTTCAGACTTTTTTCTCTCATTTATAACACTAGGTATCTTGCGCGCTATGCGCGTTCGATTCCTATGCGGATTCCTAGGCTCGCCCGCTGCGCGGTCTCACCCTGGCTGCTCCTTGATGGCATACTTCAGGTATGCTGGATCACCTGTCCTGGAGCTGGCAACATATAGCTGTCCATGGCTGAAGACGGGGGTCTGAAGCCAGACTCCCACTTCTTTCAGTGTCTGCCCCTGGGACTTGATTTTACTCTTATGACATCACTGATGACATCATCAGGGGGACATTATTACATCACTGATGACATCATCACTGGGCCCTTTGTATGTGTGTGTGTGTGTGTGTGTGTGTGTGTGTGTGTGTGTGTGTGTGTGTGTGTGCGTGTGTGTGTGAGTGAATTTATGACATCACTGATTATGTCATCAGTGGGACAGACACAGACAGACAAACAAACAAACAGAGCCCTAGCTCCCTTTTTAATGTCACAGTGGGACAATCACAGTGGGACAGACACACAGAGCCCGGGATTTATGACATCATAGATGATGTCACAGTGGGATTTATGACATCACTGATGATGTCACAGTGGGACACACATAGCCCAAGTTCCCATTTATGGTGGGGATGGTGGGGATATATAGATATATAGATATACATGTATAGATAGATAGACAGATAGACAGATAGATAGATATTGAGGACACAAAAATCCAGTTTGTTTTTGTTGCAATGAGTGAGAGGTTGACCCACATTTTGTGCTAAATAAAATACTCTCGTAACGGACAAGCCCGTCTTTTATTGTCACACGAACACCACAACACATGCATGCGGCCACAACACACTCATGCTGACGGTGGCCGGTGAAAAGTGGTCGCTTTCTCGTACAGCGCCCGGGGACCAACTTCGGATGTTGTCGTCACTGGTCGGATGACGATGACGATCTGATTTTCTGCATGTTTTTAGTGGGGGGGTTATATACGGAGGAACCCCCTGGGGGAGCACGGGGAGAACATGCAAACTCCACACAGAGAGAAAGGCCCTTACGACGAGATAACCCACCTGGGCAGTAGGCACTGAAGATATGGGGGGGAAACACAACCACAGCGCCCAGTGTCCCAGGCGAGAATCAAACTCAGGACCTTCTGACTGTGAGGCGACAGCGCTACCGACTGCGCCACCGTACCCCGGTGACTACATCAGAGACACATACAAGTGTATTGCCCCCTCCTCTGGGAACAACATGCAATTACACATCATGACTTAAAACAGAAGGTTCCCAAACTTTTCAGACCAAGTACCACTATGCAGTGTACCAAACCACAGTTCCAAAGTACCACTTCCCACTGCAGCTATACCAACTTTTTCCCCCATAAAAAAACACTGATTTAACCCTATGATTTAACCATGCAATAGCCTCAGAAAGGCTAAACCATAGTAGGCTACTGTTGTGAGTCAGACCCCAAATAACCAACACATAAACAGACACATGTAAACATCTTATTTGCTGAGGCTGATGGCAGTCAGTCAGCAAGGCTCTTGAGTACCACCAGATGGAGCCTCTGTTTGGGAATCTCTGACTTAGAGTAAGAGTAGAGTTTTAGTAGCTCCATTCTTCATATGGGTTATTACACCAGTCACCTGAACTCTGCTGGTCTGTCTCCTCTATTCTGTGACTCCTGCCTACATTTGGCCAGTTACACTATAGGCTATAGAGGGGATTTAGAAGTTGGTATACTAAATGGAGACTGACACCACTCTTCTTCTTCTGTCGTATGTCATGTTTTTTTTTCTTTATCAAGGAGGACCAACAAATACATCCACATTAGATGATGGATCTCCTGAGAAGACTTTGTCATCAGAACCACATCTGAGTAGACTGGGCAGGATCACCTGTTTGAAGAAATGTAAATAAACAAGAACAAGATCCCTAATGAAATTATGTCTGCAAATTCTCTGAATAGTTTTAAAAACCTTCTGAAAAAAGTATTGCTGAGTAAACTATAGAATAACGTGCTGAGCCTTTTGTTGAAATGGTTTATTAAACTTGTGTGGTTTATATCTTTTGTTCTTTTTATTGTTGATTGTCCTATTTTGTTTATTTGATGTTATGTGTGACCATATGTCCTGATTTATAAGACCAGGGATCATGTTGGAAATAAGTGTTCACACTTTTACATGTCCAGTCCTTGGATTTTGTTCTGCTATATCAATAAATAAAATCAATCAATCAATCAATCAATCAATCAATCAATCAATTTGGTGAACATTAAAGCCAATGTTTCTCTGGTCATAAGAACAGAAAATAAAAATGGAGTTGGTTCCTAGTTTTCTGCACACACATGGATCACAAGTCCTCTATAAAATATTTAAAAGGATACTAGATTGTTATAAAAAATACTCCAGCCGTCTGTAAAATCAAAATCAGAATTGTCTTTATTGCCAAGTAAGTTTACACACAGGCTACAAGGAATTTACTTTGGTGTTCAGTGCATAGCATCAATAAACATAGTAAGAGAACTTAGGAGAGTAAATGTAAAAGGCAAGTACTGCAAGTCAAGAAGCATCAAATATAAAATACACATGTTCAAAGTAATCTATTACCACCTCCTGTCGTGAGAGTAAGTGTTATTCTTCGGGCTGCTAGTTCAGTGAGTTTTGCTCGTAGACTGATCAGACTGATACTGTTGGAATCTGTGGATTCAGCTTTCATTTGACATCTTGTTGGACTCTTAATGCAAACAAAGAAACAACAACCATTATTACTGCAACCACCACGACATGTACTTTTGTGGCAAGGGGGTATTTAGAAAGAGGTACAAATATCAATATCAAATATCAAATAAAAACATTTACACAAAGAATAATATGTACATATCTTTTATAATAAAAAGTCAAAGCTTGAGGGAGTGAAGGCTTTGCCACCTCAATGATGTGTGTTTGAGTCAATGCAGATGCATCACTAATACACTTTCCTCTGTCCAGATTTTCACTCCTCAAAAATTCAAAATAAATCACATTTCTGTCACACGTGTGCTTCTGCTTCTCCAACACAAAAGCAGCACAGCTGATCACAGTTTGAGGGTGTTGTACCTCGAGGAGAGTTTTTTTGTTCTCTTTCTTTACTTTGTCCTTTATTACAAATTAAATAGGAGTGATGAGATTCATGGTAACAAATAGACTCTTTTCATCACAGAGCCCAGAACAGGTGTGTTGTAAAGTGGTCATTCCTTCACTCCCCAAGACATGGACCCAGTCACACTCCCTATAGTCACATAGTGTACACACAGAGCAGAGTGACACTCCCTATAGTCACATACTGTACACACAGAGCAGAGTGACACTCTCTATAGTCACATACTGTACACACAGAGCAGAGTGACACTCTCTATAGTCACATACTGTACACACAGAGCAGAGTGACACTCCCTATAGTCACATACTGTACACACATAGCAGAGTGACACTCCCTATAGTCACATACTGTACACACAGAGCAGAGTGCCACTCCCTATAGTCACATACTGTACACACAGAGCAGAGTGACACTCCCTATAGTCACATACTGTACACACAGAGCAGAGTGACACTCCCTATAGTCACATACTGTACACACAGAGCAGAGTGACACTCTCTATAGTCACATACTGTACACACAGAGCAGAGTGACACTCCCTATAGTCACATACTGTACACACAGAGCAGTGACACTCTCTATAGTCACATACTGTACACACAGAGCAGAGTGACACTCCCTATAGTCACATACTGTACACAGAGCAGAGTGACACTCCCTATAGTCACATACTGTACACAGAGCAGAGTGACACTATATATATATATATATATATATATATATAGAGGGTGGGGGCCCTCATTACATTACATTACATTACGTCATTTGGCAGACGCTTTTATCCAAAGCGACTTACAATAACACATTTTTTGTCAGCAATAGAGCAATCAACTATGGAGCACAGTCTATGACAACTACAACTTCTGAAGGAACAGTGGTACAAGTTTAGGTTAGTGGTACAAGGTTTTTTTTTTTTTTTTTTTTTTTTTTTTTTGAGAAAGAGAGAGAACGAAGTTAGATCAAGAAGGGCCCAGATGGAGCCTGAAAAGGTGTGTCTTTAGTCTTTTCCGAAAGATCGGCAGTGATTCAGCTGTCCTGACCGAAGGTGGAAGCTCGTTCCACCATTGAGGTGCCAGGGACGAGAAGAGTCGAGATCGGGATGAGCGACTTTTGAGCCCCCGTAGCGAAGGAGGGGCGAGGCGACCTGCACTGGTGGAGGAGCGAAGGGAGCGCTGAGAGGTTTGGAACCTGACCATGGATTGCAGGTACCGGGGAGCTGACTGGTGTACTGCCCTGTAGGCCAGTACCAGTGTCTTGAATTTGATGCGGGCCGGGATGGGAAGCCAGTGGAGCTCCTGGAAGAGGGGAGTGACGTGAGAGAATTTGGGTTGGTTGAATATCAGACGGGCTGCAGCATTCTGAATGAGCTGAAGCGGTCGGATGTCGGTGGCAGGTAGGCCGGCCAGGAGCACGTTGCAGTAGTCCAGGCGGGAGGAGACAAGAGACTGGACCAGGAGTTGAGTCGCTTCTCTTGTGAGAAAGGGACGGATTTTGCGGATGTTGTAGAGAGAGAACCTACAGGAGCGCGCTGTAGCAGCTATGTTGGCAGAGCAAGACAGCTGGTTGTCAAGGATCACCCCAAGGTTCTTAGCTGTTTGGGAGGGCAGTACAGTGGTGTTGTCAATGGAGATGGAGAGATCTGCGAGAGGGCAGTCTTTTCCTGGGAGGAAGAGTAGCTCGGTCTTGCCAAGGTTGAGCTTGAGGTGGTGGGCAGACATCCAGTCGCCAATGTCTTTGAGGCATGCAGAGATGCGAGCCTCGATTTGAGTGTCAGAGGGGGGGAAGGAAAGGAAAAGCTGGGTGTCATCAGCATAGCAGTGATAGGAAAAGCCATGAGAAGAGATCACATAGGCAAGAGATCTTATATAGAGAAGGAAAAGTAAGGGGCCCAGGACTGAGCCCTGGGGGACACCGGTGGTAAGAGGACAGGATCTGGAGAGGGACCCTCTCCATGAGACCTGGTATGAGCGGTTCGAGAGGTAGGAAGCAAACCAGGAGAGTGCAGAGCCTGAAATGCCGAGGTCAGACAGAGTGGAAAGAAGGATTTGGTGGTTGACTGTATCGAAGGCAGCAGAGAGGTCAAGGAGGACAAGAACAGAAGACAGGGATGAGGCCTTAGCAGTGTGAAGGGCCTCTGTGACAGCAAGAAGAGCTGTCTCAGTGGAGTGAGAGGCCTTGAAACCGGACTGCAGAGGGTCCAGGAGGTCATTTTGGGAGAGATAGAGAGAAAGTTGTTCGGACGCTGCTCGTTCGAGGGTTTTGGAAAGGAATGAGAGAAGAGAGACAGGTCTGTAGTTGTGAATAGCAGTAGGGTCAAGGGAGGGTTTCTTAAGCAGAGGCTTGACTCTTGCAGTCTTTAGAGCAGGCGGGACAAGACCAGAGGACAAAGAGGAGTTAATGAAGGTAGTGAGGAAGGGAGATATGTTAGGTGAGATGGTTTGGAGGAGAGAGGAAGGGATAGGATCGAGGGGGCAGTAAGTGGCTCGGTTTGAGCTGATGAGTTTAAGCACTTCATCAGGAGAGAGAGGGGAGAAGGAAGGAAATCCAGGGACAGGGGGCCGAGGAGCAGGATTGGAGTCGGGAGTGTTAGTGAGGGTGCCTGGAGGATGGAAGGAGGAGCTGATGTCATCCACCTTTTTAGTAAAGAAGGTTACAAAATCATCAGCAGAGAGGGAGGAGGGAGGGGGAGGGGAGGGAGGGTTGAGGAGCGTGGAGAAGGTGGCGAACAGTTTACTGGGATTGGATGCAGAGGACTGGATTTCAGAGATGAAGAAGGAGGTTTTTGCTTTAGAGACAGCATCAGTGAAGTTTGAGTGGATAAGGTGGTAGGAAGAGAGATCTTCAGGGAGATGTGATTTTCTCCATTTTCTCTCAGCTGCCCGAAGCTCAGTTCGATAAGTTCGCAGAGATTCAGTCAGCCAAGGAGAAGGGGGAGAAGGTCGGGCAGGCTTAGTGGTGAGTGGGCAAAGAGAATCAAGAGCGGCGGAGAGAGAGGAGAGAAGAGTAGTGGAAGCCTCGTCGGTGGACAGGAGAGCAAATTGCTCGGCAGGGGGAAGTAGGGAGAGGACGGTAGAAGAGAGGGAGTCGGGTGAGAGAGTTTTTAGATTGCGTCGGGTGGTGGTAGAGTGAGGGGGAGATGGGTGGGAGGAGGGGAGGGGGATGGGAAGGGAGAAGGTGATAAAGTGGTGGTCGGATACAGGAAGAGGAGTCACAGTGAGATTAGAGGTGGAGCAGGATCTGGTGAAGACCAGGTCCAGCGCATTCCCTGCTTTGTGAGTAGGAGGAGATTGAGAGAGGTAAAGGTCAAAGGATGAGAAGAAGTTAAGGAAAGACAGAGATTGTAAGGTTACTGGCTGGATGTTGAAGTCTCCCAGAAGGATGAGTGGAGTACCATCCTCAGGAAAGACGGAGAGGAGGGTGTCCAGCTCGTCCAGAAAGTGACCGAGCGGACCAGGCGGGCGGTAGATTACCACAATGTTGAGCTTGATGGGTAGGGATACGGCAACTGCATGGGACTCAAAAGATGAGATAGACAGATGAGAGAGAGAGGTGACAGTGTAGGTCCATTTGGGGGAGATGAGGATACCAGTGCCACCGCCACGGCCAGAGGCTCTAGGGGTGTGCGAGAACGAATATGCAGCAGAGAGCGCTGCAGGAGTAGCAGTGTTTTCAGGAATGATCCAGGTCTCTGTGAGAGCTAGAAAGTGGAGGGTTTGAGATAGAGCATGAGCCGAGATGGTCTCAGTTTTCTTAACAGCCGACTGACAGTTCCAGAGACCTCCGGCAATAGTAAAAGGACTGTTAGCGCGCTTAGGATGGGAGAGATTACCAGAGTTACTACACCTGAAGCAGCCGTGTCTACGGCGTCTGTGGGCCCCTCACTGGCGATGCTAAACTTTTAGCTAAACTGTTCGCATCTATGTTCGCAGTGGCATCCCAAGTGTGATCATACTATTATGGGATGCGATGCGAACAGTTGTATTATGGGATGTGCGTTTCCCAGGCAACAACACACGTTGACACGTTTTGGATCAGCGCCGCATGTTGGCACGATGCTCCTAAAAGGAAAATGTTTATTATTTTGAAAGATTTGGCATCTTCTATTACTGTCAACACTGTCAACACCAGTATTGTTGTATTGTAATAATATGCCATAAAGGTTTATTGATATTTTGGAGAGAGCAAGGGGGAAAAACCACTTTTTCTTTTGTCTTTTTTTTTCTTTTTTTTTATGGCCTGGCGGGGGCGCCATACACACACACACACACACACACACACACACACACACGCACACACACACACACACACACACACACACACACACATACACACACACACACACACACATATATATATATATATATTATATATACACACACGCTCCTAGCTATGTTTCTATATATAGAGATAATTTGTCACATTTATGTTTTTAATATAGCCTATATTGGCAAATTTTGGTACTATTTTTTCCACATGTTTTTCAAAATGTTTTCTCTTTTTGTTAGATGCTCTACCAGAGCTAATTGATTGATTGAACTATGCGTTTAGGGGCGGGCCGTTCTATCACACGGCCGCTCACACGGCCGCTACAAAGGTGTGTGAGATCACCCTAATTTTATGAATGAACCTGATGAAGCACATCTGTGAAACATGATGTTCTGACATCTGTTGCCAATAAATTATGTATGATTGAAAGTCGATCTTCCTGCAGATTTGTGGAGTGTGCGGTCTCCCTATATATAGTACGTCTATTTCACATCCCACCCAAATCAGCCATTTTGTGTCAAAAAGGCAGGAAGTAAAGCCGGTGCAAGCAAGACTATTGATCAGTGTTGGGCAAGTTACTTTCAAAATGTAATAAACTACATATTACTAGTTACTTTCGTTTGAAAGTAATAAGTTACTTTACAATATTACTTTCTGTGTAGAGTAACTTGTTACTTATTACACTACTTTTGCATTACTTTTACCAAAACAACAGCAGCAGCAGAATGACATCGCTGTCCCGGAACCATCCCGAAAAATAATTTAAACCGTCTTCAAGTCAGTGTAAACAATCCAAAATTCTAAATTGAATTATTTTCCTTTGTTATTGTCACATATAGTGTTTTTTTTTTGCATAAAACACACAGTTTGATTAGGAAATTATTGTATTTTTATATGTGCTTTGATTAAAAAAAATAACTCAATTTGTAACTTGAGTTACTTGACAAAGTAACTGGTATAATATTACTGAAATCCTATAAGTAATAAGTTATATTACTGAGTTACTTCTAAAAGTAATATATTACATGTAATATGTTACTTTTGTAATGAGTTACCCCCAACACTGCTATTGATTAGAGCCCCGGGACTGGACCAGCTGTCCCTGCAGCAGAGGAACAGCAAACAGGACCTTCTTTGCACCTCTGTTTTACTTCCTGCCTTTTAGACACAAAATGGCTGATTTGGGTGGGATGTGAAATAGGCTAATGGACTTATCCTGATGAGTTTGTTTTTTATCCAGAATAAAATACTACTTTATTAATCTCCCTCCCTGGCAACCTTCAGATAGTCCACTGCTCAAACCTCTGAACCTACCGCCCAAGTCTACCAGCCCACCCTAATATAGCAGGCTCTTTAGAACAAAAGAGAATAATACGTGTGAATAAATCGCACAGCAAAAAGGGGGGAAAAGAAAAATCCGCACAGCAAATTTACATTTTGTGTGAATAGTTCCATAGAGATAAATGTTTGTTTGTTTGTTTGTTTGTTTGTTTGTTTGTTTGTTTGTTTTGGTCTGAAAAGTTTCAAACTGGCCTTGCTCGAGAGTAGCGTATGTTTGGTTCTGATCCATGGTAGCTGGATTGAGGCTCTGGTAGGTGGAGTCTGGCTGGGATCTGGAGGCTGGAGGGCAGTTGGCATAGGTGACATTCTGTAACAAATAATAAAATATTAAGTTCAGTAAGGTTACAAGGCAGGAGAGCACACCAGCATCTTGCATGTATCCTACATCGATGCTGTTTTAGGCTGTGTGTCCATATAGTGTTTTTCCTCATTAAAAGCAGAGAGAGGTGGCTGCAAGGTGCACAAAAGATGGCCTCTGCAGAAAAGAGCTTTTGTCTTCCTAAAGGCACACCAATCAAACATTCTCCAACCAACACAGGAGAGACCATAGAACCATAAACCATAGAACATTTCACTCCAACCAAAACGTTAAAAAAACATCGAAACAATATTTTCTTTTTTTGTTTCTAAAATTTTGAAACAAAAAAAGAAAATATTGTTTCAATGTTTTTTATTTAGAATCTAAATATATCTGAACCGTTTGGTCTATGGGAAAATAAATGGCGGATGAAAATCTCTGGTACAGTGCTGAAGCAGGAAGTGACGTTCACTTTGGCTCTCTATGCCATCAAACATTCTCCAACAACTGACAACATCCTCAGACAACTGCCTGTTGGTGTTTGTCCCTGTTTGTTGGAGAATGTTTGATTGGTGTGCCTTGTGCTTAACTTTGACTAATTATAAACAAACTAATCAGAAAGATGAGCACTTGAACATACGTCAGTGTGATAAGAACTACCTAAAATGACAGAAACCATCAGCCAGACACCAGAGGGCAATCAAGGTGTTTTGGCTTCACTTTGTGGGAGCCGACATGACGTCCACGTACACTTTAGATTAGGGGATGCAGAAAGCCTTGTAAATGAATTGTAAATGATTAACACATCATTTATAACAGGTGAGGAACACTTTTTAGATGACTTACAACACATGTCTGATATGTTAATATAGCATTCATTAATGCTTTGTAAATGGTTAGTTCATCATTAACTAAAGGCTTATAAATGACTTACGACTGAACGTCATTATAAAGTGTTACCGAAATCTCCCAGCATGCATTCATACATTTCGACAAGAAATAGCAGCCAAAATAGGCCGAAATAGGCTAAGTGGTAGATAGAAATAATGTTTATGTTCACACAACATGCAATTCTAGAACATTTAAATATTGGAGAAAATAAAACATATAAATCAAAACACAACCCTATGTGAAACATATATGTAATCCAGGTGGTGTATATATATCCCTCGCAGATTTAACGCAGATTTAACGTGATTTAGATGAGTGACAGCCATAACACGGTTCTACTGTGATGTCCTACTGTGATGTCCGCTCCAATAAGACTTGGCTTACTTCACATTTACTTTTACAATAAAAACACAATTATGCAATGACTTTACATAATGTAGGCTATATTTATGTGCATCATCCTACCTGTGCAGCAGGGGAGAAGAAAAGGTAGCGAGAGAAAACGATATCATTCTGGACAAACTTTCAACAATCTAATCTCATCATGACATAGGGATAGGCTATATTTTTCTAGCCGATAAGTTTAGAACATTCTTTTCACTTTGATCTTGCTATAGTGTAGCGTATTTACATGCTTGCAGTATTTAAACTGCAGTGAGACTGGTTTGAGAAGCATAATAATATGGAATAATATATATGGAGACAGATGGGGATGAAAGAGGGAGGGGGGTTGCTCAGAGCGCTTTGGTCGGCTTTTCTGACCAGACTGGATCGCTCCGTGGAATTGGAGCTTGAAAGGGAAGCTTGTGATTTGTTTACTGCACTTCTCCAATGAGCAGGTTGTGCATAATTTTACGCTTAAAAGGCATGGTTATAATGCTTAAGGCCGCGTGTAGCGCCGACACCAAAATATCGAGTGCGCCGGTCCACGCCAACTAATCTGCGCTGCGCCTGGCGCTAAGCGCTGTTTTTAGGCCGTTGCAACGATAGAGACCATAGGCTTTTTTTAGAGTAATTTCGTTTTGTTTATAATTTCGTTGCTTCTATTCGCTTTGTAAATATCTTACTGCCTTATTGCTTGTTGTTTCTCATGTTTTCCTGCACCTAATGTAGATGCCCTGTTATTTTGCACAATGTTGTAACGGAGTCTACAGCACAAGAATTTCACACGTGATACTTGTGACAATAACGGAGTGACAATAAAAATCTTGAATCTTGAATCTTGAAAATCTGTAGACACTTGTCACCATAATCAAGCGGTGACAAGAAAAGGCTTGTCACCAGCCATTTACAAGAAGAGGGAGGGAAACACATTCTGGGTGTTGAATATTGAAGGGTCAGGAGAAGTCAAATGTCAATAGCATGTTACTTATATATTTTCTTTCTTGCCTTTCTCTCTCTGTCTCTCTCTCCCTCTCTCAGGAGTCATTGAGGCCATGGCCTGGGACAAGATTGCCTTTTTATCCAAATAAATCCCTGGTGCTCTTATAAAATGTGATTCCAAGGATCTTGGTTTGCCAGATACGTTGCCAGATACAGTGTGTTTCACGTGTACAGAGATGTACAGGACAGAAATGTCACTTTATGTCTGGTGGTGTGGCTGTACATGTGTACAGAGATGTACAGGACAGAAATGTCACTTTATGACCGGTGGTGTGGCTGTACATGTGTACAGAGATGTACAGGACAGAAATGTCACTTTATGTCTGGTGGTGTGGCTGTACACGTGTACAGAGATGTACAGGACAGAAATGTCACTTTATGACCAGTGGTGTGGCTGTACATGTGTACAGAGATGTACAGGACAGAAATGTCACTTTATGTCTGGTGGTGTGGCTGTACATGTGTACAGAGATGTACAGGACAGAAATGTCACTTTATGTCTGGTGGTGTGGCTGCTTAGCAGGTGTCTTTACCTCTTGACTCTGCATTATAAACGTATGAGTCATGTGTCATTTCTGTTTTTCACAGGTTTATATTTTTATCTCCTCATGAGTTACCTTTGGGTCCTGAGCTGCTGTTTCACAACCTGTGCACTAGATCATTCCTGTTGATCTTCATCAGAATCTTCTTGGTCACCTCCAGAGAGCGTTGGTCGTAGGTCTGCACCAACTGGTCCACTGTGTCCTGCCTGTCTGCCTTCTCCAGTCGGCTCTTTTTGATGGCTGGGAGACCTTCCAGGATGTCATCCTGCTGCAGGAACCACTTAAAGCTCTTGAACTCTTCCTCTCCCAAGTCACCCAGTGTTTCCAACAGCTTCTCTTTATCTGTCGTCTTCGTTGCTCCCTGCTAAAATCAAAGAATATTTTCAACTCAAAGCACATTTGTGCAATTTCTCAACCTAAAAATGTATCTCATCACATCACACCCTATACCAGTGGTTCCCAAATGGTGTGCCTAGTAGGCACACTGGCTTTGAGGCAAATATAGCCTACAACTATACAAAAAGTGTGTTGTTGCTTTGATGTAGTCATTTTAAGTTTCAAATTAATTCCTGAATTATCTTGATCATAAATATTTCACGACTCACGATTAATATAGGCCCAATCCCAATTCCTATCTTAACCCTCAATCTTAACCCTCAGTCTCAAAAATGCGCACTCCCGCGAAGTGCTAGTGCTGTCCCGATTCTCACTTTGTTAAGTTAAGGGTCGAGTTTGAGGGGTCTACGGCCCTCAGTTTTGAGATTTTCCACGACCACACTTGGCGGTGAGTGCGATCCCAGAATCCCTTGCGTGTCATCAGCTAGATCCATTCAGATGGAAGATGGCGGCGAAGGAGGAAAAAAGGAGCCCTACAAAGTTAAGTATTTCCTTGTTAATAGCGATGTAAAAATTACGATAACCATTGTATTAGCTTAGTTTAATGTCACTTTATAGATTTCCGTTTTGGAATCCTAACAACATTGTTGTTGCTAATGAGTGGGGGCTAGAATGACCGTGCTTTCCGACTGCAGTCAAGCCAGCCCTCACGTCGGAAAGCACGGTCATTCTAGCCCCCACTTGTTTTGTGGTGCGTAGCATTACACGTAGGCTGTATCTTGATAAAAACAACTCAACAACGACATTACCACCGAGAATTATGGCATTTCGTAACAACGTTAACAATGTTATAATATAATAATAATAATATGGCTTGACCAGCACGGCTACTGACTATCGAAAGTTAGCAACAACAAATGTGTTAGGCTCCAAAACGGAAATCCATAAAATGACATTTAAACTAAGATAATACAATGGTTATCCTAATTTCTACATCTATATTATCAAGGAAAAATTTGTAAGGATGCTTTTTTCCTCTTCTTTTGAATTGACAGACTGGATCCGGAGCTTTGGCATATTGCTGCCCCCGACAGTCTGAAGACATATCTGCCTTTAAGGGCTGTCCCATTTTAAAGTTGCAAGATAGCCCTTAACACTTAGTTTTGAGGGCTACTAAGATTGAGGGTTGAGCTGGAGGGTTAAGATTGAGGGTTAAGAAAAGAATTAGGATTGGGCCATAGTTGTTTGATACATTTTATTTAGCATGAGGAAATAAAAACATTTAGAGTGATACGAGTGATATCACATGTTATAGAGGCTATTTTGCATGGATATAATACAGTAGGTGTGCCTTGAGATTTTGTCTTGCCCATTGGTGTACCTCAGGTACAAAAAGTTTGAAAACCACTGCCCTATACCAATGTTTAAAGGAGAACTTTGGTATTTTCTAACTTGGACCATATTTTATTTATTTATTTATTTGATGTATAACTGTAATGTGAACAGAAATCTTTGAAATTGGTGCAGTATTGACCAAGATAGCTTCAGTTGGCAGCCACTTTTCCCACATGCCCCTACTGCACTAAATGAGCTTGTTTTGACCACTGACAGGATCAGATTATCAGATAGGAGAATCTCACTCAAGTCTCACAAGAGTTGCGTTGTTTGCCGGAAGTCAGCTGTGGTGGGGTGGAAAGCTGGAACTGGAAGCTGCCATGGTTGTTTGGGGTAACAGATCGCGTAGCTGAATGATTTCGTAAGTTATGCTTGAATATTTATTTGGAGAACATGGACGAGGCATTTGAATTTGATGTCCGCCCGTATTATGTTATACAGATTACAAACTGAAGAGTTGGGGCAACGGGAGCTTCTACTGTATTTCCAGCAATGTGAGGGACAGCATTCAGAGACAGACTGAACACAGCAATGTGAGGGACAGCATTCAGAGACAGACTGAACACAGCAATGTGACGGACAGCAGACAGGGACAGGCTGAACACGCTGCTGCAAGGTCAATATAAGTGTTCATTTTCTCTCTTTTACAATAACAATCTGAGCCTGTGTTTGTTACAAAAAACAAGCTTGTTTAGTGGACAAGGCAGGAGGGGCATGTGGGACAAGCGACTGAAGAGATCTTGGTCAATACTGCACCAATTAAAAAAAATCTGATCACATGACTTAGTTATACATAAATATGAAAATAGGGTCCAGGTTGAAAAATAAAGAAATTCTCCTTTAAAATGTCCCCTCGAGTAGCTTAGAGTAGTAATTTAGAAAATAAAATGTTCGATGTTGTACAGCAGTGTATCATAATAAAATGTTCCATGTTGTACAGCAGTGTATCATAATAAAATGTATCATGTTGTACAGCAGTGTATCATAATAAAATGTATCATGTTGTACAGCAGTGTATCATAATAAAATGTATCATGTTGTACAGCAGTGTATCATAATCAAATGTTCCATGTTGTACAGCAGTGTATCATAATAAAATGTACCATGTTGTACAGCAGTGTATCATAATAAAATGTATCATGTTGTACAGCAGTGTATCATAATAAAATGTTCCATGTTGTACAGCAGTGTATCATAATAAAATGTATCATGTTGTGAGGTCTCTAGACCATAGTTCAAGCAGAAGGCCATTCGTGCATAATCTAATCCGATCACCCCTGACGTCAATCAAGTTCTAGTATGACGTGGTCAGTCAAAGTCTTAGTATGACGTCCGTAATGACGTCAGTTAATTCTCATATATATAGCAAGGGTTCTACGTCACCTCTCTCTCTCTGGCCGATCATAACAGCAGCAGCTTCACAGCAGTCCATCTCCCTTGAGCCCTCCTCCGGAGCGTTGTTTTGCACCATATCCGGAGACCGAATCAGCACCCTCAAGCCTTCTCTACCCGTGGAAATCCAACGCAGATATTCCCTGCATATTCCTCAACGTTTCCCACTCCATTCCCGGCATGTCGAGCTCCGAGCCAGAGCAGTCCACGGACAGCGACAGCAGCTCAGCCAACGAGACCCCGTTCCAGATCGGCCACGGTGCGTTCTTGCTTTCCGAGACGTCTGATGAAGACGTTGGCGAAGCGGCCGGACCACAGGCCGCCAACGCAGCCACGATGAAAAGGCCCGGCGCGCGTTCCCGTGGCACGGGGCGCGCCACTGCGACGGCCCTTGGAAGGAAAGCAGATGACGAAGTGCCGCGTGCGCCCGGTCGCCCAAGAACGCGTGCGAGCGTGCCAGAGGGGGAGGCCGCTCGGCGTGGACGTGCGAGAGGCCGCGGACGAAGATCAGCAGAGGCAGCCGCTCCGAGAGCGGGGAGACGCCGGCGAAATACAGGCCGTGGGGCCACCGCGAGACGCCATGTCCTTCCTGGCCGCACTGACCTCCAGGCCGCCGCCCCGGAAGCGGAAACGGCACCATTCGCAGCTCCAGGGGTCAGACAGGGGTCGTCAAGAGCCATTCTGCTGCCCCTGCTAGATGCTAGCAGATCAGTGGATGCTCGTCTGAGGGCCCTGGAAACCCCCCCCCCCCCCCCCTTTCCCCCCACGTTCGCCACAGCCCAGCCAGTGCAGCAGCCGATCCCGCCCCCGCCCACGCAGCAAGCCGACGTGCTCCTCACCACCGCCCAACCCGCCCAGATGAACACCCTGGCGTCCGCCACGCCCGCCATCTCATTTGGTATGCCTTTTGTTTCTCCCTGTGCCGATGTGTCTCCCAGGTTGAGATCCCAGATTTTGAAGGGCAGAGACATCAATTTAGTTAGCATACTCCTGCGCCCACCCCCGCTCCCGCTGCCCGCAAAGGACCCGCCCCCCACCAAACAAGAAATATTGATTTACATTGCTTTGAAAACACCACATGTACTGTAGGTGTCCCTCGTGTTTGATTAAATAAAGCGAGTTGATCGACAATCTACCCGGTCTGCGATCTGATCATCCCATCTTTAAACGCCCACTAATAACAATAGTAATAACACAAAAAGGGCCAAGCCGGGAACCCCTAAGCCACTAAGTCACCAACCCCTAAGTCATCCCCTAAGCCACCAAGTCACCAACCCCTAAGTCATCCCCTAAGCCACTAAGTCACCAACCCCTAAGTCATCCCCTAAGCCACTAAGTCACCAACCCCTAAGCCATCCCCTAAGCCACTAAGTCACCAACCCCTAAGCCATCCCCTAAGCCACCAAGTCACCAACCCCTAAGCCATCCCCTAAGCCACTAAGTCACCAACCCCTAAGTCACCCCTAAGCCACTAAGTCACCAACCCCTAAGTCATCCCCTAAGCCACTAAGTCACCAACCCCCCTAAGCCACTAAGTCACCAACCCCTAAGCCATCCCCTAAGCCACCAAGTCACCAACCCCTAAGTTCATCCCCCAAGCCACTAAGTCACCAACCCCTAAGTCACCCCCTAAGCCACTAAGTCACCAACCCCCCTAAGCCACTAAGTCACCAACCCCTAAGCCATCCCCTAAGCCACCAAGTCACCAACCCCTAAGTTCATCCCCCAAGCCACTAAGTCACCAACCCCTAAGTCACCCCCTAAGCCACTAAGTCACCAACCCCTAAGCCACCAAGTCACCAACCCCTAAGTCATCCCCCAAGCCACTAAGTCACCAACCCCTAAGTCACCCCCTAAGCCACTAAGTCACCAACCCCCCTAAGCCACTAAGTCACCAACCCCTAAGCCATCCCCTAAGCCACCAAGTCACCAACCCCTAAGTTCATCCCCCAAGCCACTAAGTCACCAACCCCTAAGTCACCCCCTAAGCCACTAAGTCACCAACCCCTAAGCCACCAAGTCACCAACCCCTAAGTCATCCCCCAAGCCACTAAGTCACCAACCCCTAAGTCACCCCCTAAGCCACTAAGTCACCAGCCCCTAAGCCACCAAGTCACCAACCCCTAAGCCATCCCCCAAGCCACTAAGTCACCAACCCCTAAGTCACCCCCTAAGCCACTAAGTCACCAGCCCCTAAGCCACCAAGTCACCAACCCCTAAGCCATCCCCCAAGCCACTAAGTCACCAACCCCTAAATCACCCCCTAAGCCACTAAGTCACCAACCCCTAAGTCATCCCCTAAGCCACTAAGTCACCAACCCCTAAGTCATCCCCTAAGCCACTAAGTCACCAACCCCTAAGCCATCCTAACTCCTGGAAACAATCTACTCCCCATGGCTCGCCACATCAGGCTCAGGCCTCAGACTGGCCCCAGCGCCAAGTTGGGAAGCCACTAAGTCACCCAGGCCAAGTCGGGTCACCAACCCCTAAGTCATCCAAGTCCAGCGCCCAGTCGGGAAATCTCTAAGTCACCCAGGCCAAGTTGGGAACCCCTAAGTCACTAAGTCACCAACCCCTAAGTCATCCAGCACCTCAAGAGGACGCCCCAGCTGGTCTTCATCAGCTCTCCAGCTACACCCGCCCGGAGCAGGCGGCCATACCGCGGCCCAAAGAACCCTCCTTCCTCAATCGGCGAGCATGGCAACAAACAGTGTCCCGGGCTCCGTGCCAAAATGTCTCGTTGGTGGTGGCTCCCCGAAAGCACAGCGCCCAGTAGGCGCAGTAAATCTCCCGGATCATTTTTGGGGGAGAGAGAGAGTCGAGAGAGAGAGTCAGGGTCAGTCAGAAGGCCAAGTCGTGCGGCGCGCAAGGCCCGACCGAGCAGGGAAGCGCCAGCCGCAACGCAAGTAGGGGGGTCAAGATCGAAGGCCCGACCGAGTTGGGAAGCGCCAGCCGCAAGTAGCCATAAGTCGTTAAAAGGTCGAAGGCCAGAAAAGTACAATCAACTACCGGTGCCCGCAGATCTCAATTAACCTCCGGTAATCAGATCTTCCTTTTGGGGGGATCTCCTAGCCTAAGCAGATGCCCTCCTCTTGCCTCAAGAGCAGCGCCACTGGCTAATGGAGTCATGCGCCAAAGCATTTGCCATGCATGCCGATTGCTAAATAAAGTTTGTTAAATCCTACGAACTGGCCTCTCATGATTGAAGTGAGGTCTCTAGACCATAGTTCAAGCAGAAGGCCATTCGTGCATAATCTAATCCGATCACCCCTGACGTCAATCAAGTTCTAGTATGACGTGGTCAGTCAAAGTCTTAGTATGACGTCCGTAATGACGTCAGATATGACGTCAGTTAATTCTCATATATATAGCAAGGGTTCTACGTCACCTCTCTCTCTCTGGCCGATCATAACAGCAGCAGCTTCACAGCAGTCCATCTCCCTTGAGCCCTCCTCCGGAGCGTTGTTTTGCCCCACCCACCTCCCCAGTCCGCCACCAACGAGTCGTGACTCCTGATCCCCCACGGGGGGGGGGATCTCCTAGCCTAAGCAGATGCCCTCCTCTTGCCTCAAGAGCAGCGCCACTGGCTAATGGAGTCATGCGCCAAAGCATTTGCCATGCATGCCGATTGCTAAATAAAGTTTGTTAAATCCTACGAACTGGCCTCTCATGATTGAAGTACAGCAGTGTATCATAATAAAATGTATCATGTTGTACAGCAGTGTATCATAATCAAATGTTCCATGTTGTACAGCAGTGTATCATAATAAAATGTATCATGTTGTACAGCAGTGTATCATAATAAAATGTTCCATGTTGTACAGCAGTGTATCATAATAAAATGTTCCATGTTGTACAGCAGTGTATCATAATAAAATGTATCATGTTGTACAGCAGTGTATCATAATAAAATGTATCATGTTGTACAGCAGTGTATCATAATAAAATGTATCATGTTGTACAGCAGTGTATCATAATAAAATGTTCCATGTTGTACAGCAGTGTATCATAATAAAATGTATCATGTTGTACAGCAGTGTATCATAATAAAATGTTCCATGTTGTACAGCAGTGTATCATAATCAAATGTTCCATGTTGTACAGCAGTGTATCATAATAAAATGTATCATGTTGTACAGCAGTGTATCATAATAAAATGTTGCATGTTGTACAGCAGTGTATCATAATAAAATGTTCCATGTTGTACAGCAGTGTATCATAATAAAATGTTCCATGTTGTACAGCAGTGTATCATAATATTAATTAATACACAGGACAAGATGTTACTATCCCTTGTGCCAAAATCCGAGGAAAAACACATTTAGAAGCCCAATCCAGAATAAAACAAGCTAACAAGCTAACAAACTAATAAACAAGACACAAATCACCAGTTACCTACCCTAGCCAACAGGAGTATGAAGCATGTCATTGGGGTTTTCAAGTGGGCACCTTCCTTCACCGACGTTTCGTTAAGTTAGGCCCACGACACCTCAAGAAGGCTTAACGGTGTAATCCAGCGTCCTGGAAACACCCCCCTCCATGCTACCACCGCACAACTGCATATTACCTCACTATCTAAGCCTAGCTATCCAGGTCGGTTCGGTATGACATTCCTGACTACACCACCACTGTCAATGATTCAGCCCTGTTGATGCGGACCGTTAATCATGACCAACAACAAAAAATCCCTAACTACACCACCACTGTCAATGATTCAGCCCTGTTGATGCGGACCGTTAATCATGACCAACAAACAATCCCTAACTACACCACCACCGTCAATGATTCAGCCCTGTTGATGCGGACCGTTAATCATGACCAACAACAAACAATCCCTAACTACACCACTACTGTCAATGATTCAGCCCTGTTGATGCGGACCGTTAATCATGACCAACAACAAACAATCAATCTGACCTTAGCGAGCTCCCCAGCTAGCATGTTTCCTCCTTATCCACAGCCATTCACTTGCTCGTTCTGCTGCCTGAGACATGTTGCTAACCGCAAGTTTCAGGCTCCGTCCCCGAATGCCCAACTCAGTTAGTAAGGCAATAACGGACTTTGCCACAAAACCACGGCAGCCCACCTCTACAGGCCGCACTCGAGCCCTCCAACCTCGCTGCTCTGCCTCTGCTGCCATTTCAGCATACCTAGCTTTCTTGCGCTCATAAGCCTCCTCAACTCGATCTTCCCACGGGACTGTGAGTTCGATAAAATAAACTCTCTTCTCTACCTCAGACCACAGTAACAAGTCCGGACGTAGCCGGGTGCTAACTATATATGCTGGGATGACTAGCTGTTCATTCAAGTCAACCCTCATTTCCCAGGCTCCACCTACACTTAGCTGCCCTAACTTGTGCCTGACCTTAATTGGTCTAATCTTTTCTCCCTCACGTACAAATTTGATCTGTCTAGTCTCTTTGCTAGCAACTAGAGAATTTACTTCTAGCCGCTTTTCCTCAACTGCAGCTGCCAAACATTTCAACACCTGGTTGTAGGGGTGTCACGATACACTCAGTTCACGATACGATACGTATCACGATACTGGGTTCACGATAACGATACGATACGATACGATTTTAACAATATTTTTTTAAACTTGAATAATGACAATATATGACTGGAAAAGTAGTATTTTATTTGAAATGCACAAATACAAAACATGCTGTTGTGGGAAATTGTTATTACAATAACAACTAGAAAAAACATGAGATTGGAGATAAGGCTTATCTTGAAATAGAATGAGTTACACCGTCACTTAGATTTACTTTGAACTAAAAGGTTTCTCAGCAGTATAAATTCTCATTATGCATCTTCAGTTTTTCTTCAAACTCAAACAACAAGACTTTTCTTAATCTATTTTTTATGCATCTTCAGTTTTTCGTGTCAAGTAAACAGTTTTGCCAGAAACTCAATTGAATGGTTTCTCTCCTGTATAACTTCTCATGTGTCTCTTCAGAGACTTGTTCAACTGAACTACTTTCCACACATTGAACTTCAACAAACAAAGACGTTTCTTAGTCTATTTTTTGAAATTTTTTTTTTTTTTTTTTTTTTTTTTTTTGCGATATGAGATTTCATCTCAACGATACATATCGTGACGTTTTACTATCGCGAAATTTCGTGGGACGATATATTGTGACACCCCTACCTGGTTGTGACGCCAGGTGTATCGCCCCTGGGAGAGACTGACCTTACACCCTGACAGTATATGCCTCAATGTACATACACTAGAACACAACGGGCAGGCACCATCCTCGCCCAACCACTGATTTAAGTTCTGGGGAGATGGCAGCACATCATAAGTAGCCCCTAGAATAAATCTAATTCTGCTGGCCTCCATGCTCCACAACTCTCTCCACTTCAACTTTCTCTTCTCTACACTCTCCCAGTTCACCCACTGTCCTTGCTTTGCCTGCGACACTGCCTTAGTACATCTTACTGCCTCCTCTTGCTTATGTACTTCTTCAACTACCATCTTCCTCTTTTCTATTACTGATGCCTTGTTCCACACAGGTTTCCCTATGCACAACCCTAAGCCTCCACGCCCATGCTGCACCTGACCTATGATATCCCTGTGTCTAAGAGCTGACTGTGCTTGCTGTACTGCCTCCTTTGGGTTCCACTTCCTCCCTGTTTTAACTGTGGGCGCTACACTCCTAACCACTGGATCCTTTGACTGAGTCAGAGTAATTTCCAGTCTAACCTTAGCACACTTGAACTCCTCTGTCAGGCTAGATAATGGCAATTCCAATATGCCTTTCCCATATAAGGCTACACTGCTTAGGCAGCGTGGGACTCCGAGCCATTTTCTAATGAATGAGTTAATCATCCTTTCTAGCTTTTCTACCTTTGAAAGGGGAACCTCATACACTGTCAATGGCCACATCAACCGAGGCAACAATCCAAACTGCAAACACCACAACTTTAACTTTCCTGGGAGCCCTGACTTGTCTATACTTGAAATACCTTGAATCATTTCCTGCCTCACCTCCTCAAACTGTCCCTTATCACTGAGACTTGCATCATACCATCTTCCCAAACTCTTGACTGGTTTCTCTAACACTGTAGGCACCACCTCATCATTTATAACAAACTTCTTACCTACTACCCTCCCTTTAATGATTGAAATACTCCTGGACTTACTTGGCTTCACTTTCATTCTAGCCCACTGCAGATTACTATTTAACTTATCCAACAATCTGCTAGTACATGGAGCGGTTGACGTCATAGTCGTCATGTCATCCATGTATGCCCTAATTGGAGGGAGCCGCAGCCCTCCCTGCAGCCTTTCTCCACCCACTACCCATTTTGAAGCCCTAATAATGATCTCCATTGCCATGGTAAAAGCTAATGGGGAAATTGTACACCCTGCCATAATGCCTATCTCCAGCTGCTGCCAAGCTGTAGTGTACTCTGCTGTGGTAAAGCAGAGTTGAATATCTAAGAAGTAGGCTTTAACTAAGCTCTTTATACTACCTGGCACTCTAAAGAAATCAAAGGCCTCCCATAACAGACTATGCGGCACTGACCCGAAAGCATTAGCCAGGTCCAAGAATACTACATGCAGGTCTCTCTTCTCACGCCTAGCTGACTGGATTTGGTGCCAGATCATGCTGGTGTGCTCTAAGCACCCGGAGAAGCCGGGAATTCCAGCCTTTTGCACCGAAGTATCTATTAGCCTATTCTTTTCTAGATAACTAGACAGCCTCTGTGCCACAACACTAAAGAAAACCTTCCCTTCAACATTAAGTAGACTGATAGGTCTAAACTGACTTATCTCTAACGAGTCCCTTTCTTTAGGAATGAAGATTCCCCCTGCTCTACGCCACGCCTTAGGAATAACCTGCTTCTTCCAGACTACCTTCATCAGCTTCCATAGAAACTGCAACACATCTGGAGCACTCTTATACAGCCGGTAGGGGACTCCATTAGGACCCGGGGCTGAAGAGGCCCTTGCACGTCTCACTACTTCTTGAACTTCTTTCCACCTTGGTGGGCTATCATCACACTGGCTCTCTATTTCACCAATAGGTGGAATATCAGCTGGGACTGTCATCTCTCTAAACCTTTCCCTATCTTTGTGAACCTCCTCCAAATATTCCTCAAGCTTCTGCTTAGGTACCATAAGGCTACCATTCTTTTCCTTACTAAACAATGACTTCACAAATCTAAATGGATCCTTATAGAATGCTATTCTAGCTCTCTCTTTCTTTTTCCTATTTTTCCTAATGCTCTCTGCTCTTCTTAAAACTGCCAACCGATCCCTCACATCTGACTGCAAGCAATCAATGCCTTCCTTCTCAACCTCTGTAGCTTTCCTCCACTGCCTCTTAAGCTGTCTTCTCTCCTGGATAAGTCTATCTATCTCTTGTTGGCGCCTAGATTTAACTACCTCACCCTCTAGTTTCCTTTTCTCAAAGACGCCAAACCTTTCCTTACCATAATCATAAATATAATCTCCCATTTTCTCCAACTTACTCTCAGCAGTTCCTTTAAGCTTCTCTAACATCCTAACCAAATCACTATTGATATCTTCCCACTTCCTACTTTCCGCTGCACCTGGCCACTTAATTCTAGGCTTCTGACCGCTAATCTTCTCCCTTTTTGGCTGGCTGGCCTCTCTGCTTTCCTCGGTGCTAGGACCTGCCTCAACATCAGGGGTGCTGATGTCCTGCGAGCTGTGGGTTACTTCCTGTCGCTGGACTTCACCCGACTGACTTGATAAACTTCTTAAGAAATAATTATCAATGCGGGGTCCCTGTGTTCCCTCTACCAAGCACCTCTTCCTGCCTTGATGGATTCTAAGGCCCCTCAAAGTTGTTACCTTCTGCCAGCCACACAAGCAAACCTGACGCTTCTTTCCATCTACATCTGAACTAGTGGCTTCCACTGACATGTTTTCCCTACTCATAGTCAAGTCCGTTCCAGAGTCAATAACCGTGTCAACCATAGGTGAGTCATCTTCCGCCCCCGCTCTCGCAGACTCTAGGGGTGTTTTTTCAT
>NW_028152119.1:45000-50000 GCF_964638095.1 Poromitra crassiceps
ACAAAGGCAATTTTGGGGGGATTGTGGCTCTAGGAAAGATTATTTTTGGTCAATGTGTCTCGTGATAGGGCAAGGTTGTTGTCACTCAGTGTTCTAAAATGAATATTGAATTGCTCATAGATCATCAGTGACAGCAGCCATACTGCAGAGCCCCCCCCCCCCCCCCATGTGACAGTCTGACAGGCAGCTTGTGTGTGTTTATCGAGCTGCTCTCTCCATAGCGTGCCAAATTATTTGGCCATTAATCTCCAGACGTGTCTTAAAACTGTGGGTGTGTGCGTGCGTGTATTACCGACAAAATGTTATTGTACTCCACACATCTCTCTCTCTCACTCTCTATGCTCTGTGCCTCTGTATGTCTGTGCAGACCATGGTGCAGACCAGGGAGCTGGGGTCAGGGCCACACCCCTTCCTCCGCCTCGAGGAAGTCTCCCCAAATCTCACCATACACACAAAGTCACTTATAGAAGTGGCTGCACTGCTTAAAAATAGATACAAAGGGAAAAAAAGTCACCTGCAAGTTGTTGGTGTCTGAGTTTCTCCTGTGCGAACCTGTGGACAGACAGTACAATGGTTGTTTGTTTGTTTGTTTGTTTGTTTGTTTGTGTGTGTGTGTGTGTGTGTGTGTGTGTGTGTGTGTGATTATGATGATAGAGATTGAGAGGGTGTGAAGGTAACTCACTATCACTTCCCCTCTTTCTCTTCCATTTGTAGAGCAGCAGCAAACTGACAGCCAACAGCACAACAGCAACAACAGTCACAGACACAGCCACAACCAGGAAGTCACCTGGGCGAGAGACTTAGAAGCAGAGTGGGGAAGAGGGGAGAGAGAGGGAGGAAGAAAGAGAGCAAGTCAGAGAGAGAGAGTTAGATGAGTGGGTGCAAAAAGATGAAGGGAACATACGATTTGTATTGGAATTGGTGTATTGGGCACCACTGCCTGGTGGTGATTTCAAATAGTTGTATTGCATTCAGTGTATAGAGAGCCAAAGTGAACGTCACTCCCTGCCTTTCTCTGTGTACCAGCGTCTGAACAAATACGAATGGTAGTGAACGTTACTTTCTTTATCCCATTTTAATTGTGGCACGGGGTACACATACTTGGTCAATTTAAAAGATAAATATGCATGTCGAGAGAGTCGCAGTTCGTCCTGAAACTGAAACGTAAGGTTCAGTTTGGTCATCTTTGAGCAGTTTAAGAGCTCATCAGGTTCCCACATACCTCTAATGAGTGTAAGTTACCTGTTACGGAGGGAGTGGGAGTGGCTGATCTGGGCTGTACAGTCGAAAAATTGCTCTGTGCGATGAATGAATTTTCCGCAGTAGACACTACTTTCTATGTATACTAGGGCTGTCACCGTGTACACGGATAACCAGATACTAATTCATATCCGTTTATAAAAATCAATAACCGATTACACGTCTCCCCACCGCTCCCCACCAACTTTTAAATAAAGTTTTGACAATGATTTTACTGTGTTTTGGACTCGCAGTCACAATCATTCATTTCTCATGACAAAATAAACTGTTTAGAGGGGATGCTGCCTGTAAGTGATGTGTATTTTCTATATACCATCATTTTAATGTAGGTATTTTATTAACAGTCCATAGTCTACTATTGTGACCATCCTGTTTCTTATTCTAAAATAGTATTTGTGCTTCTGTGAGCAAGAGGGCCTGAGGGCCTCACTCCCACAGCCACTCTTCTCCTGTTAAAAGCTAGCAAGGAATGTTCTATATGGAAGTGTTGATGTTAGAAGCATCATTTATCATAGCCAAACCTATACAAACTAGACATGCATGGACTCAGGGGACATGCAGTATCGAGTTCACATGTCTGAGTTAGAGTTGCCTTAATGGGTGAAGCAAGGGGTGGTCAGTTTGAACAGTCTTCACCTAATTTGGGTTTAAAGTACAATGCTAATGTATATTAATGATCTACAGTATGTCATTTAGTTAATAAAAAGGCTGGATGTTTTTTTTGGCCTCAGAGCGAGCACATCTTGACCTGACCGCTGGCTCTCCATGAAAGCTGCAGTTTCATGCCTGATACCATAAGCTTGTTCAAACTAAAGCTTGTTGTGTCTGTGGAATCCTTTGCCATCACCTCATCTGTTGATAAGAAGAATATGCTTCATTATTGGCGTCAAGAACAGTCCTGGTGAATCGGCGTGCCGTGTCCTGGGGCAGCACCCTCCACCCTGCTCGCAGAGCACCTTGGGTTACGGTCGCTTTGTGTTGTTTGGGGGGGAGGCGCTCCTTCTTTCAGGACTGGTGTGCACCGACCAGTGAACTTGTAAAAAATGGGGAGATGAGAGGTGTGCTTGGATTCCATCTAAATTTGTCAGTGCAATGCTGGTAATGCGGCATTGTACTGTTAGTAATAATAATAATAATAATAATAATAATAATAATAATAATAATAATAATAATAATAATAATAAATATAGCCGCAAGCGGCAATGGCAGGGGTTCAAGCCTTGCGCAAATTGAACACCTAATAGTCCTTGAGGCAAATTTGTAGAGCACATTCAGGTGAACGTGTACTGTACGTGTGGAAAAAAGTTGTTTGAAAATTGGAGAAACAGCCTGGGAGTTACAAACGGGTGTGAAGTTACGGCATATTTTGTGATAGGCCACCCCCACTTTTTACGTCTGCGGCGCCCCCTTTGCGCAGATCTCAAAATAACATGTTAGAAATGCCATTCCAGATGAGGCTGAGAAGTTTGCAACCGATTATGTGAATGGACTTGATTTACAGCTATTACATGCTTACACCATAGACCCTGCCCAATTTCACCAATGATGACAAAACTGATCTTGACTAGGACATCCTCCCTGATATATCTGCCAAGTTTCACGATCATTGGACAAACAGGTGCGGAGTTACAGCCTTTTTTGTGTTAGGCCATGCCCATTTCTGCCGTTTATGGCGCCGCCTTTTGGTCGAATTGTGAAAGACATGGTCTGTGATGATCTCCGAAGATCTCCAACAAGTTTCGTGAAGTTTTGTTAATCGGTCTTAAAGTTATGACAATTTAGCTGAGAGGCCACGCCCTCTCACAACTTTAATGATTAATATCTCCGAAACCAAAGTAGATTTAAAAAATCCAAAAATCACGATTGTAGAGCTTGCTCCATAGATGCTTCCTGGGGATTTTGGTGGAAATCGGTCAAACGGTCTAGGAGATGTCCAAAATGTGTTTTCCAAACTTTTCAAAATATCTCAAAATTTTTCCAGACGGACCTTAAAGCCCGATTTATGCTTCGTCTGCCGACACTTTTGAAACGGTCGCCGACAGAAATGAGGACTTGAGTCGACACTTTCAAGTGTCGGCGAGCAGTGTCTGCTACCTAGTGAAATGTCTAGTGTCGCTGACTACGTCACATAATGTCGTGCAAGTGTGATTGGCTATATAGACGGGCACGCGCTTGACTTCCTTGTTTTAGTTTTCTCTGAAATGAAATGAATGAACGTGTCTCAGCTATTTTTATCAGCATGCCCTTGATGTATATGACTTCATGAAAATCACAAAGAACACCGTGACCAACTTCCCAGAGAGAGAGGAGTTGAGTTGTGTGGTTGTGTGTCGTTATATGCGGCTGCAGTTACATCTTGCCTCCGACGTGGGTTCACTGACAGCATTCCCTTCTCTCTTGGCTGTCTGCACTAGTTCTCTGCCTCCCTCTGTCTATAGCGTCACGTGACTGTTGAGCCGAGGAGAGAAGCATAAATGCAGCAACATGAGCGACACTTTATTTTTCGTCTGCGACCATGTGCTGAGCGACACTTTCTAATAAGTATAAATTAAGGGAAAAGGTTCAATGGGCCACTTCAGTAAAGACTGAACCCAAAGAGAGGACTGGAGCACACAAAATCACTAGAAATTATTTAATAATAAATAATAATAATAAATAATTTCTAGTGATTTTGTGTGCTCCAGTCCTCTCTTTGGGTTCAGTCTTTACTGAAGTGGACCATTGAACCCTTTACAGTGTTTTGTCCTCTTCTGAGAGCACCGACCTCCCTATGTGGAGGGGTTGAAGCGCAAGAGACTCCCTCTACTCAAGTATAAATTAAGCTTAAGGGTCCTTGAGGCAAATTTGTAGAGCAGGTTCACCTGAACATCTGAAAAAAAAAAGTTTGAAAATCGGACAAACGCCGTAGAAGTTATGGCCTTTAACGTAAAACCTTAAATTATAGCACCACCTTCAGGCCGATTCGAAAACTCTTTCTTGAGCAGTAACCAGCCACCAATATCTGTCATTGTGCCAAATTTCAGGTCTCTGCCATTTACCAGCTCACGGGAATTTGCATTGAGGCAGATGAACAAGAACGGGAATAATAAACCAGCACAAAAACAATAGGGTTTCAGCCCCTTCGGGGCTTGAACCCCTAAATATAGCCGCAAGCGGCGATAGCAGGGGTTCAAGCCTTGCGCAGATGACAAAACTTCTGATTTTGACTAGGACATCCTCCTTGATATATCTGCCAAGTTTCGCAATCATTGGACAAACAGGTGCGAAGTTACGGCCTTTTTTGTGTTAGGCCACGCCCATTTCTGGCGTTTATGGCGCCCCCTTTTGGTCGAATTGCACAGGATTTGACACACATAGTCTGTGATGATCTCTGAACATCTGCAGCAAGTTTCGTGAAGATTCGTTAATCGGTCATGAAGTTATGACAATTTAGCTAAGAGGTCACGCCCTCTCACAACTTTAAGGGTTAATATCTTCGAAACGAAAGTAGATGTCAAAGGTTTCAATTTGTAGAGCTCGTCCATACTGTAGATGCTTCCTATTTTGGTGGAAATCAGTCAAACGGTCTAGGAGGAGATGTCAAAAATGTGTTTTCCAAACTTTTCAAAATATCTAAAAAAAAATTCCAGATGGACCTTAAGGGTCCTTGAGGCAAATTTGTAGAGCAGGTTCACCTGAACATGTCTAAGAAAAAGTTTGAAAATTGGACAAACGGCGTGGAAGTTATGGCCTTTAACGTA
>NW_028152119.1:60000-62500 GCF_964638095.1 Poromitra crassiceps
AGTGGAGGGAGGAACTTGCAGTAAGCAGAAGCTAAACTGTATTAAATATAAAAGCTCCTGTGTTCCGGTCCTGTGTTCTGGTCCTGTGTTCCGGTCCTGTGTTCTGGTCCTGTGTTCCGGTCCTGTGTTTGGTCCTGTGTTCTGGTCCTGTGTTCTGGTCCTGTGTTCTGGTTCCCACATAGAAATGCAGCAGTAGGCAGCCTAACCTCACCAGCAGAAATAAGAAGCATGGCCGTACCAAACAAAATATTCAAAGAAGTACTTGAAGAAACTTGATAGATGCTTTCTCTTCCCTGTGCGTGCAGCAGAAAGTAGCGAGGCGCCCCTCCTGCTACAGTGGTAGTGAACGGTACAGCAGCCTATCCCCTGTCTTAAGCCCAATTTATACTTGGTCTGTCGACACTCTTGAAACCGTCGCTGACAGTAATGAGGACTTGAGTCGACACTTTGTTGACGAGAAGTGTTTCCTACCTATAAAATGTCTAGTGTCGCTGACTACGTCACATAGTGTCGTGCATGTGTGATTGGTAAATAGAAGCGACGCGCGTTTGACTTCCTTGTTTTGGTTTTCGCTGTATTGAAATCGATTGAAATTAATATAAAAACGTGTCCCCGCTATTTTTATGGGCCTGTCCTGGATGTATGACTTTGTGAAAATCACAAAGAACACCGTGACCAACTTCCCAGAGAGAGAGGAGGTGAGTTGTGTGTCATTATGCTGCAGGTGAACGTTACATCAGGTTGCAGGGACAGCGCTGTTTATGTCCAACGTGGTTATTAACCATAAATGCAACACCATGGGGCAACAGTTTATTTTTTATGTGTAGAGCAACACTTTCCAATAAGTATGAATTAGGCTTTATGGTTAGGCACAGGCCTAACCCTCCTGCCCCGAGCCTTTCCCTGGAGACCTTAACCCAGTGATACTCAACTTGCAACCCATGATAGTGGCCCCCTGACCATTTTCTAATAATTTCATGTTAGTTTTCATTGTGAATTAGAATCTATTTCACAATAAAAACTAACGTGAAATAAAGTTTGACTGAGCTCCAGCTAAATTGTGAAAAAAATACAACCGTCTGCTCGTCACCCAGGCACTTATGTACAGTATGTACTTAACCTAACTAACTTAACCTAACTAACTATCCGGTGTGCACAACATTGTCAGACTAAACTCCGGCTGACACCCCAAAAACCTACAATCCGCTGCAGAAACATTTATATTGTTTGTTTATTAACTGGCCCCTGGCCTCCTATCATTTCATGAAAGTGGCCCCCGGGCAAAGCAAGTTGAGTATCCCTGCCCTAACCCATAACCAGGGAGAGTTCCCCTTTGAAGACTAGCTCCAGCTCCCCAGCATAACTTGCCCTTTGCCTCACCCAGACCAGGTGTGTCCATGTTCGTTCCATAATAACGCCCGACGTGCAACTGGAGGGAGGGAGGAAGGAGGGAGGAGGAGGAGGAGGTGGGGAAGGAGGTGAGGAAGGAGGGAGGAGGAGGTTAGGAAGGAGGGAGAAGGAGGTTAGGAAGGAGGTGAGGAAGGAGGGAGGAGGAGGTTAGGAAGGAGGGAGGAGGAGGTTAGGAAGGAGGGAGAAGGAGGTTAGGAAGGAGGGAGAAGGAGGTTAGGAAGGAGGGAGGAGGAGGTTAGGAAGGAGGTGAGAAAGGAGGGAGGAGGAGGTTAGGAAGGAGGGAGAAGGAGGTTAGGAAGGAGGGAGGAGGAGGTTAGGAAGGAGGTGAGGAAGGAGGGAGGAGGAGGTTAGGAAGGAGGGAGGAGAAGGTTAGGAAGGAGGTGAGGAAGGAGGGAGGAGGTTAGGAAGGAGGGAGGAGGAGGTGAGGAAGGAGGTGAGGAAGGAGGGAGGAGGAGGTTAGGAAGGAGGGAGAAGGAGGTTAGGAAGGAGGGAGGAGGAGGTTAGGAAGGAGGGAGAAGGTTAGGAAGGAGGGAGAAGGAGGTTAGGAAGGAGGGAGAAGGAGGTTAGGAAGGAGGTGAGAAAGGAGGGAGGAGGTTAGGAAGGAGGGAGAAGGAGGTTAGGAAGGACGGAGGAGGAGGTTAGGAAGGAGGTGAGGAAGGAGGGAGGAGGAGGTTAGGAAGGAGGGAGAAGGAGGTTAGGAAGGAGGGAGGAGGAGGTTAGGAAGGAGGTGAGGAAGGAGGGAGGAGGAGGTTAGGAAGGAGGGAGAAGGAGGTTAGGAAGGAGAGAGGAGGTTAGGAAGGAGGGAGAAGGAGGTTAGGAAGGAGGGAGAAGGAGGTTAGGAAGGAGGGAGGAGGAGGTTAGGAAGGAGGGACAAGGAGATTAGGAAGGAGGTGACCGTGCGGGTGACCTGACGGAGTCGTATTTTTTTATTAGGCTATAATGATGTGATGTCATCAGTGATGTCATCAACGATGATGTCAAAGGTGATGTCATAAGGGTGTGCGCACACACACACACACACACACACACGCACGCACACGCACACACACACACACACACACACACACACACACTGATGATGTCATCAGTA
>NW_028152119.1:67500-115000 GCF_964638095.1 Poromitra crassiceps
ACTTAAGACCTATGAATTCAAAATGTTATTTTATAATGTTAGGAGGAGTGTGAACTGGTCAAGATGAGCTCTGATAGGAAGACTGCAGAGCGGAGAATGGCTCACTCTAACCACAACACTTCACTTCCTTTAAATTGTTTTTAGTCTCTCTCACACACACACACACACACACACACACACACACACACACACACACACACACACACACACACACACACACACACACACACACACACAAAGTTCTAGTGATGTAATCAGAGTTGTCATCAATTGTGACATCATCAGTGAGGCATTGTGACACACACATACTGATCAGTAACATCACTGATCATCATCAGTGACATCAGTGATGATGTCATCACCAGTGAATGATGTCATCAGTCTGAGGCTCACGAGAGAGACTGAGGAGGCTCACGAGATAGACTGAGGGAGAGGGAGGGAGAGAGAGAGGGGGAGAGACAGAGGGAGAGAGAGAGGGGGAGAGATTGAGGGAGAGAGAGAGGGGGAGAGAGAGGGAGACATTGTGCGCACGAATAGGGCAGGCAAGGCCACACAGCAACACAGCGAATGCGAGCTGCAGGACCCGCCACCAGAGGGCAATGGAGGCTTACTTTTTGGGAGGTGACATGATGTCCATATACACCGTCAATGGTGGAAACTAACTATGAGAATAAACAGAGATACAAAGAGTTAAAGTAACTCACAGGTTTATGGAGTCTGACTTTCCGCTGCGTGCGTGTGCGTGCATGTGTGTAGACTTTCTTCTTCTTCTTCTTCTTCTGCTTCTTCTTCTTCTTCTTCTTCTTCTTCTTCTTCTTCTTCTTCTTCTTCTTCTTCTTCTTCTTCTTCTTCTTCTTCTTCTTCTTCTTCTTCTTCTTCTTCTTCTTCTTCTTCTTCTTCTTCTTCTTCGTGGATTGTATTATTCATCTAAAAATCCATGACAGCCTGTGTCGCGGCGCCCTCTTGTCGTAAAAGTGGAGAACTACCACAACACAGAAGCATCATGGCGGCGGCGGCTACAAGACTCATATCAAGGTTGACGCTGGTCACCGGTAAGTTCACGGTGTAACATACGACAACATACTGTGAGAATAACTGTGAGACTAGATAGATACGTTTAACGGTAACGTAACGTTAATACCGCTGTCTGTGGGCTGTTTTGGTTGCAGAATATCGTGTCTTATCGAGTAGAGAGGTCTGTCTGTGTGTAGTCAGTCAGACAGGGTTCAAATGAAATCAGAGCTTCGTGTGACTACTGGATACTGTAGCCGAAATGAAGGTTTAAAGTGAAGAACAATCTGACGAATAAGTAGCGTTAATTCAGTTAATTAGTTCTACTATACCACCAGTTATTACCACAGGTAGTCCCATTTAAAAATGACTTGAGGAATGATAGTGAAAGTGACTGTGAATGAACTAGAACTACTACTGTTAAAAAGAAAAGTGAAGGAAATTCAACTTGCTGCAAGACACAATAAAAGCACAATGATACAACTCTAATGACTCCAGTGCCATTTAATATGATGGCCAAGAAGAGAACAGTGGTATTGATTTGTGTGAAAGTGCAAATGGAGCATATTTACTGATGGGATCAAGTTTGTACCTGAAACCTTTTATAGCACTGCAACTAACGATTACTTTTTATGATCGATTAATCTGTCAGTTATTTTCTCGACTAATCAATTAGTTGTTTGTTCTATAAAATGCCACAAAATGGTGAAAGATGTTGATCACTTTTCCCCCAAAGCCCATTTGACATTCTCACATGTCTCCTTTTGTCCTGACTAACAGTCCACAACCCAAAGAGAATCAGTTTACTGTCATAGAGACTAATGAAACCAGAAAATACAGTATTCACATTTAAGAAGCTGGAACAAGATCATGTTCTGTGTCCCCCCCCCCTCTTAAAAATGAGTTTCAACAATTAATCAGTTATTTTAAAAAAAATAGTTGCAGATAAATTTTCTGTCGAACGACTAATCGATTAATCGACTAATAGTTGCAGCTCTACTTAATTAAGTTGACTTGGGGATGGGCCGCGGAGGGGGCATGATGGGTGCCAAAACGCCAATGGGGGGTAGGAGGGTGGTGAGCGGGCGCCCCATCAAGCCTCCTAAGAAGGACTTACCAGATTCCATGCTGCCGCAGACCGTGAGACGCAGCAAGCTGAGCCCGCAGCTGCGCTACTGCAACGGCGTGCTGAAGGAGCTGCTGTCCAAGAAGCACGCAGCGTACGCCTGGCCCTTCTACAAGCCCGTCGACGCCTCCATGCTCGGCCTACACGACTACCACGACATCATCAAGCAGCCCATGGACCTCAGCTCCATCAAGGTACGGCATCATTAGGCCAGTGGTTCTCAAATGAGGGTCCGGGGATCCCCAGGGATCCGTGGCACTTTGCCAGGGGGTCCGCAACAAGTTTTCAGGAAAATAAAAATAAAAACTTTATTTATTTTTTTGCAAAAGCTTCATAGTTCAACGGAAATATTTTATGCTTTAAGTCTAAAATGTGTCATGGATTACATTCTAATCTAACAAACCAATCAATTTAAAAGTCAAATCTGTTACTGTGGAAACAATTAAGCTTAGCCCAAAATCACAAATCAGAATGAGGGGGTCCCCGGTATATTTTCTATCTTGTAACGGGTCCTTGGCTGAAAAAACATTTGAGAACCTCTGCATTAAGCAGCCCATGGAGCTCAGCTCCATCAAGGTACCGGTCGTGGGCAAATACACACAAGTGCAGCAGTGGGAAAGAATGTGAAGATAGCTTCAAGTCATGAAGCTAGTCTTTTAAGTTATTCCCCCTGGCTGCTACAAAAACAAGATTTGATGTGTTAGCATTAAGCATTAAAATATCCCTGTGATTCCTGCCTTACACAGTGGCAGCATAGATTAATTTGGAGAGTTTGTTAGCAAATGTCTCAAATCACATTCTGTCCCCTCTCTTCTTGTCTGCAGAGGAAGATGGATGGCAGAGAGTACCGTGAGGCCCAGCAGTTCTCTGCAGACTTTACTTTACTTTATTTGTTTATTTGGACGGGACAGTGCATATTCATGAACATTACACAAGGCAACGTAAATAAGCCGGAGTTAGCAAGAATGCTAAATTACATCCGTAGTCCCCACAGAGAGACAGAAAAACGACAGAGGCAGCACCAGGACAGAACTAAACAGAAACAATACAAAAAACAACATGAGCAATAACAAAACCAAAACGGATCAGAAACTAAAGTAAACCAAAATGAACTAAACTAGGTTAATAAGACAAGACAAAACAAAAACAAGAAGCATAACAGAGCAAACAAAACAAGAGCACTACAGTACAATTTACACATGGTCGCAGATTTGGCTATTTAAAATCAATTTTTTTACGTTGTGTTTGAAAGATGGGAATGACAGACAGTTTCTTATAGTTTGAGGTAGCAAATTCCAGATTTGGCAGCCCTGGACTGAGAGGGTGTTTTTGCCGAAGGCAGTTGACCGGTGTGGTACTACACAGTCCCCTCTGGCGAAAGCCCGAGTGTTGAGTCCTGTGTCAGGCTTCCGTTTTATGAATTCCCTCAGGGGGGGCGGGCAAAGTCCATGTAAGGTCTTATAGACAATACCAACCTGTTTAAAAACTTTAAAGTTGGCAAAACTTAGAAAATGATACTTACTGAGGATGTTACAGTGGTGATATGAGTAGGGTTTTCTGTCAAAAACCTTCAGTGCACTTTTATATAACTGTTCAATGGGTTTGAGGATCGTTACTCCTGTGCAAGACCAGTTTGTGAAGCAGTACTCAATATGTGATAGTATCATACATTGGAGATAAGATTTGGCGGCCCCTACTGTCAGATAAGGTCTGATTTGTTTAAAGTTTTGAAGGTTGAACTTAATTGTGTTGGCAACCTTTTTTACATGTTTTTTGAAAGTTAGGGTAGAGTCTAACATTACCCCGAGGTATTTGAACTCAGACACCAGTTCAAGTTCCTCCCCGCCCAGGAACACATTTGATGACTCTAAAACCACAGATCTTTTGGAAAAAGCCATGCAGACGGTCTTTTTGGCGTTCAGGAGTAGACATGAGTCTGTGAGCCAGTCCTGGACGCTACTCATTGCATCAGTTAGTGTTTTTGACACCTCTGCATAGCTTTTACCATGGGTTAGTAAAACCGCGTCATCTGCATACATCTGTGCATGTACATTTTTACATACATCAGGTAAGTTGTTAATGAATAAAGAAAACAGGATTGGGCCCAATATTGACCCCTGGGGGACACCAACAGAGCAAGTGTGGTAAGCAGACTTGATACCATTTATGCTGACGCACTGTTCTCTATGTGATAGGTATGATGAGAACCATTTGATGGCCTCAGAGGAAAAGTTGAAGTGTGTTAGTCTGGACAAGAGCACCTGATGGCTGATGGAATCGAAGGCCTTCTTGAAGTCCAGAAAGACTGCCATTGCACAGGGGGCCCTGTCCAGGGCACACCTCAACTTTTCGGTAAATAAGCAATTTGCTGACTCTGTTGAATGAAAGGCTCGGAATCCGAACTGCATAGGATGCAGAGGGGTGTGGCCTTTGTCTAGGTGTTTGACTATGGACTTGACAATCCACTTTTCTGCCACTTTTGATATAGCGGGTAGGATACTTATCGGTCTATAATTACAAATGTCTGTTTTGGTGCCGGATTTGAAAATGGGTGTGATTACAGCAACTTTCCACTGCGAAGGGACAGTGCATTGTCTTATGGACAGGTTTATCAGGTGTGTAATGGGTGCCACCAGGGAGTCAATATTAGTTTTGATGAAGTTTGTATCAAGCCCATGTGCATCCTTAGCTTTCGATGCTTTCAGTGATCTTACAATGTCTCTCACCTCGTTCTCTGTGATCTCCTCCAGGTTGAAAATGGGGAGATCATTTTGAACGGGGTGTGGAACAGACTTGGTGGGTTTGAACAGCTTTGTGATTTCATACACAGAGTTTAAAAAGAACAGGTTCAAGCTGCTCGCGAGCGTGTGGGGGTCTTTCACCAGGGTGTTATCTATCTTGAGTTCTAAGCTGTTTTTATCCTGCTTATAGAATTTACCTGTCAATTTATTTATGTATTCCCATACCTTTTTACCATTGCCTCTGGCATTCTCTATAATAGAGATATAAAATTTAGCTTTTGCCCTTCTTAAAAAAGTCGTTACTAGATTTCTAGCATGTGAGAAGGACTGTCTGTCCGTTGTTAGGCCAGATTTTAAAGCCCTCTTTAAAAGTATGTCCCTGGTTCTCATAAGGTCTCTGCATTCCCGGCTAACCCAAGGAAGCGTGATCCTTTTCCCCTTCCTCTGGCTCCCTCCTCTGGTGAAAGATTCCATTACACTGTTGAGTTTGGAGATTAACAACTGGCATCCAATCTCTACATTGTTGCATGAGTGGATGTCGTCCCATTCAAGCCCTTGTAGTGCGACTTCAAGGCTATGTTGCAGATGTTTTGGGATTGTTTTGACCATTGTTTGGGGGTGGGCTTTACTGAAAGACTGTTTTGAAAGTTTTCTGGTAAAGAATATTATGTTGTGGTCTGAGAGACCTGTTACAAAGTTATATGTTTTAGCAATTCTTTCTACTTTATTTGAGAATAGTAAATCTATCTTGGTTGCCGAATGGGGGGTTATCCTTGTGGGTTGCTCTATTAGTTGGGTTAGACCATAGCGGTCTGTTACCTGTTTAAGATGTTTTCTTATTTTTTTATCATCCCAATTTACATTTGTGTCTCCAATCAGGATTACCTCATGATTGAAGTCACATGCTGCAAGTATGGTCTTTAGCTGGTCGTAAACTTCTACCTTAGCCGATGGCTGACGGTATAAGCAGATTAGAGTGAACTTCATTGCAGTGGATAGAGTAATTTCTACACCCACACATTCGGCCTTGATCTCAGTAGGCCATACAATTTGTTTACACTGTAGGGTGTCCTTGATATAAAGCAAGGCCCCCCCACCCTTTCCTGCTGTTATTCTGTCCCTTCTGAACACCTGGTAGCCAGGCATGCACACTAAGGCATCAGGGGATGACCGCTTTAGCCATGTTTCTGTCAGTCCCAGACAGTCAATGTTAGAGTTCACGAGCAGATCTTCTAGCTCACTGTGTTTATTTACCATGCTACGGATGTTAAGGTGTCCACAAAACAACCCTTTTGGTTTACACAGGGGGTCCCACACAATTTTAGCTTGATTTAGCGTATTAAAAAATTTAAGTTTTCTATGTTTTTTAAAAATAGGGTTTCTGTGTTTTACCTTGTCCACGGGTGGCTTTGGGGGTTGTGGGGGAGGGGGGGGGGGGACATGTTGTCCCACTGACCAGAGGCTCAACAGATTCAACCGACCGTGGGGGTCCAGCCCACGCTCGTGTTGAAGTGACCGGATGGTCGGATTTCGGCCACGGGGGCCCAGTCCGTGGTCGAGGTGAGAGCGTCTGTGATGGTGGGTCACAAGCTGCCAGGCTGTCGCCAGTTGACAGCCCGTTGGAGGCTCGTGTTGTGATGGCCGGATGGCCAGGCCTCGGCCACGGGGGCCCAGCCCGTGACCGAGCCGAGACGGACCGTGATGATGGGCCACCTGTGGCTGCCAGGACCGCCTGGTCCCCGAGCACGGCCCCGCCGCAGATGGACTCCGGATGCTGAGATGCTGTTGTGGAGGCTCGTGTTGTGACTGTGACGGTCAGGTGGCCAGGCCGCGGCCACGACGAGACGGACCGCGATGGCGGGCCATCCGGGGCCGCCAGGACCGCCCGGTCCCCGAGCACGGCCCCGCCGCAGATGGACTCCGCATGCTGAAATGGCGCTGATGCTGCCGCTGTTGTGGAGGCTCGTGTTGTGATTGAGATGGCCGGATGGTCAGGCCGCGGCCACGGGGACCCAGCCCGTGGCCGTGCTGAGACGGTCTGCGACGGTAGGCCATCCGGGGCCGCCAGGACCGCCTGGTCCCTTGGCACAGCCCCGCCGCAGATGGACTCCGGGTGTCGAAATGGCGCTGGGACTGCCGCTGCTGTGGCCATACTGTCACCAGCCGATGGATCGATGGATACTTCAGCCAGGTGGATGGCCGGATGAATGGCCGACGAGCGCAGGGGCCTAGCCTTATTTGCTGTCTCAATCTCGGCCTGCAGATCTTTGTTCATCAGCTCCTCCTGTAGCTGGGAGTTTTTAGCATCTGCCTGGGAGTTTTTAGCATCTGCCTGCGTCAGACTGATGTTCTCCAACTGCTACAAGTACAACCCCCCTGATCATGATGTGGTGGGCATGGCCAGGAAACTACAGGTAACTCTTTTTCCCATTGGATAGGATTGATTTCTTTTTTTATATACAGTATATGATATACTGTACGTAAAAAAGTAGTATATATCATATCCAACTCACAGTTTTGCTATCGGTTTCTCCTCATCCCCCAAAATCACCATGCTGTTGTTCCCACCCGCCCGTTCCCTCTTTACAGGATGTCTTTGAGTTCTGCTTCGCTAAGATGCCAGACGAGCCTCCGGCGCCCCCCAGCTCCTCCTCTTCCTCCTCCTCCTCCTCTTCCTCGTCAGAGAGCGAGGTCAGCAGCGAGAGCGAGGAGAGCGAGAGCAGCCCCAGCTCCGACTCTGAGGAGGAGAGGGCCAACCGCCTGGCAGAGCTCCAGGAACAAGTGCGTACACGGCTGTGTACACACACACACACACACACACACACACAGACACACACGATTCAGATGGACACACTCATATTCACGCACATTCTAAATTTCCCCCAGCTGACTTCCTGTTGCAGTGTTTGCTGGTACAATAACTGACAGGATATACGCTAGGTTTCAAACGGTTCCCTAGCAACGCAACAAAACTGTCTCTATCAGGGCAGGGAACTTTTTCATCAGCAAATAGCCCCAGATTGAGTTTCCCATGCAGTCACCTGAACACCATTGCCTGATTGCCATCATTGCCTGCACAAGTGTGCAGTGTGTGTGAAGTCATAACCCGAAGCATTCATTTTTCTATCTCTTTTTTCCACCTCTCTCTCTGCCTCCCTCCAGCTGAAAGCCGTACACGAGCAGCTCACCGCCCTCTCCCAGGGTCCCATCGTCAAGCCCAAGAAGAAGAAAGACAAGAAGGACAAGAAGAAGAAGAAGAAGCCAGAGAAAGAGAAGCACCGGAGGATAGAGGAGGAGCCGGTGCCGATCCGGCCGCCCAAGGCCCCCAAAATCACCAAGACGCCCAAAGCCAAGAGCAACAAGGCAGCGGGGATGCCTCCCGTACAGGGCAAGAAGACACAGGGCAGGAAGAACAACAAGAGCAAGTGAGTGCTGACACCTGCTGGACACAGGTGGAATTACTGCTATACGCATAGTAGTGTTATGTTATATGCAGACCAGTAGTTCCCAAATGCTGTGCCTTGAGGCAAGTCCGGGAGTGCCTTTGGATTTTGTGACAACCATACATTATTATTGCAAATATAGCCTAAAACTATACAAAAAGTGGGTGTGTTGCTGCTTTGATGTAGTAATTTTACAAAGTTTAAAATTAATTCCTAAATTATTTTGTTGAATATTTCATGAGTAATATAGTAGTTTGTCCAATTGTATTTTGAATTAGTAAATCAAAGTTTAGAGTGGTAAGAGTGATAACATGCTATAGATGCTATTTTGCACAGATAATATAGGCGTGCCTTGACATTGTCTTTCCCTTTGTCTTTGGCTTTGCCTGGTCTTTTCTAGACCAGTTTTTTCAAAGTGGGGGCCCCAGCAAATTAATGGAAGTGCTTAAAATAATCTTTATGGGGAAGGAAATGATTCAGTTACTACAGTATAATTAATAAAGAATATTTTTTAAATTCTATTTTATAATTATATTTAGTGTAGTCTTAACAAATATAATTGAATCCTTTCCGTCCACATAAAAATCATATTTGCCAGGCCCATTTGTCATCACATTCATTGTAATTTCCCCCTGGTGTGGGTAATACAGTAGTCTGACTCTGGGACAATGTTTATAATATAAAACAGAAAAGAAAATATTTGAGATACAAATGTAATTAGGTTATTACATTAATAAAAGTAAGGGAATATATTCTGAGGTTGTATGGATGTGAATCTTTGACATTTTCAATAGTATTGTCAGTGGGTTTTTAAAGACATCTTGCAAAGGGGGGCCGCTATTTGGCATGGAATAGTTTGGAAAGCCCTGGTCTAGACCATGTGGAGGTTACTTTGATCATCTTGACTCCAGTGGAAATTAATCCAAACACTGAAACTCCTCGTCTTGACAAACATCTTTGATACAGAATTGGTCTGTGATGCGTGATACAAAACCAAGCAAAGAGACGAGAGAGGAAAATATTGTTTTCCCCGGACAGAGCGCTGCTCACTGCTGTTTAGAAGACAATTTGAACTTAACGTCACGTCTTATGGGTCATAGCCAACATCAGAATTTAATTTGGCCAATATATCGAGCCCTATTCTCCCACAAGCCTTCGGCGCTAAAACGGGCCTTAAACGCAAAAAAACGTGCCTTGCGCCTGTTTTGGGACGATATCAATATGGCTTTAGGCTGCCAAATGCGCTTTAGGCCGAATGGGCGTGGCGCAGTCCCAGAATGGGCCAAAGTGGGCGTGTCGGCGCTAAATACCGGCGTACTGCTATCTTCCGACCTGGCGTTAATTTAGCGCCTTGCGCCTTTGAAAAGCAGGCCTATTCAGTGGGCCAGTTGCACGGAGCGCTCCCCTCTGGCTCTCTCCCTCCCCTCTGGCTCTCTCCCTCCCCTCTGGCTCTCTCCTCTTTCACCCTTCTCTGTGTCACCTCTCTCCCTCTCTCCTCAGTCTGACAGGCACAATACCGACTGTCTCTGACTCCCTCGCTCAGAGTCCCATAGAAAAAATAAGCTGTAACTTCACTGCAATGTGAATGTCCCAAGATGCATTGTGTTTCTCCATTTCGCTACTAAATAGCAACCAAATGAGCCGAAAACCTATATTAAGGGAGGATCTAAATAATGTGTAATGGTAAGACAACCTCCAATTGTAGAACATTTCAATATTGGACCAAATAAAACATCGAAATGAAAACACCACCCTATTTGAAACATATATGTCCTACTGGGGCTATACCCCTTGTCGATTTAACGTGATTTAGATAAGTGACAGCGGAACGCGCTTCGGAAGCTTCTACTGTCATCTGCTATACTGTGATGTCCGCTCCAATAACTTGGCCCTACTCCACATTTAGTTTTACAATAAAAACACATTTATGCAATGACTTTACATAATGTAGGCTATATTTATGTGCATCATCCTTCCTGCAGCAGGCGAGAGAAAATGATATCTTTCTGGACAAACTTTCACCAATCTAATAGGCTATATTTTTCTAGCTGATGCGTTTAGAACATTATTTTCACTTTGATCTTGCTATAGTGTAGCGTTTTTACATGCTTGCAGTATTTCAACTGCAGTTATATTGGTTTGAGAAGCATCATAATATGGAATAATAGCCGATATATGGAGACAGACGGGATGAAGGGAGGTGGGGGGGGGGGGGATCAGAGGCTTGGGTTTCGTCTGGTTTTGCTGGACCACTGGAATGGAGCTTAAAAGGCAAGCATGCGATTCGTTTATTGCACTCATCCAATGAACTGACGGTGCATAATTTTACGCTTAACACATTGACTGCCAGCCGTTTTTTTTTTGCTGTAGGTAGCTTCTGCCAGGCCGTTTTTTGAGGATTCTGGCTCATTTTACAAGAGCCGAGGATTCTTTTCTGCTTGGAGTTTGTGAAAACAAAGTTCACAAAAGTACTAATAGAATGTGTGCTTTCTCTGTCTAAAAGAGTTAGTTTGTAGAGTTAGTAGTTATGTAGATATTAGCCGTTGAGTACAGCATGGTTTCAGCTGTCTGAGAGTGAAAGCTGAGATAATCGCAGTTTTGTGAAATTCAATCAAACAGGCAGAACAGTCACTTTAACCATTTATTTTTGGCATCAGTGAGAGATCAGACATCCAAACAATATAGTTCCGAACGCCCTCTCCTTCAACTCCTCCCTCCGTGGGCATGTCTAGTGGCTTTCAGCCTGCGTTTGTCACAAGCGAGTGCTCTGCTGCTGCTGCTGCTGCAGCGAGTTTGAGCAGCCTCCCTCCCTGGCAGCGAGTTTGAGCAGCCTCCCTCCCTGGCAGCGAGTGTGGATAGGGCTCACTCGTCTCTTGGGTTTGAGAGCCCCGATGAAGCCCCGTGCGACTCTAGGCTTATGCTGCCCACCCAGTCCATTTCTGGAACCCCCCCACCGCATCAGCGCGAAAGCGTCCCCGCCTACAGTATGAGAATGAGGCTCGTTCGTTTCTGGGTTTTCGGAATGCGTGCGATTCTGGCCTTTCTGCCGGCGTTTCAAAGTGTGTTTCACCCATAATATATTATGCAAATTTGCAATCCCCCGTGTGCTGCTGCTGGCGCGGCCCGAGAGCGGCGAGTCTGGTGACTGATGACTGTAAAATCGGCAAGCCATTTCCTTGAGAATGGAGGAAGCAGCCGCGGGAGGCGGCTGCTTTTGGTTGACTTTCTCTCTGTCGGGAGGGCACCGTCGCCACCTAGCCGGTCGGTAAAATAGATTATACACATTCAATACTTCCAATATCTCCATAGGAGACGCGGGGGGCATTGATCCACGTAGCACCGTCAAAAAAAAATATATTTTTTTTTTGACGACTCAACTCGTCGTTGGCAGTGAACGGTTGTATTCTGTTTGACGACTCAACTCGTTGTTGGCAGTGAACGTGTTAAAAGGCGTGGTTGTAATGGTTGAGGCTGCATCTAGCGCCAAGACCAAGTGTGATAAACCTCCTTTAAGGATGCTATATTAACTGGGTAGGCTATAAAGCACTGCTGCCACCACCTTTGTTTATCCGGATGGTCCGGTGTCAGATCCCTGAGAACAACACACACTTACAACGACGTAAGAAAAATATATCATTTATTTCGGACAAGATAAGTAAGGACAGCATGGGACCCCACATTGAGAACTGGCCCACCTAAAACATTCCCCCCTCAGACAGGTCAGCCCCCCCAGTCTACCAGCCCTCCCTCCACAGCAAATCACAGCAAGCCCAACAGCCCTTTAAACTAGTATGGCAGTAAACATGCGATCATACATTGCTTAATGCAAATAGACCAGGTGTAATCACCTAGGATTTCACCCTTCTGAGAGGCACACTTTAAGTCACACAGGAGTTCACCCTTCTGAGAGGCACACTTTAAGTCACACAGGAGTTCACCCTTCTGAGAGGCACACAGGAGTTCACCCTACACGTAGGCTATAGGCCCGCTTTAATTCACACTCAGAGGCGCGCACAGACTAGCCAGGGCGGGACAGACCTGTAATTCTCCAATGCCTATAGCTAACTTCCCCCAGTCCCCCCGGTTCTCCATATGCTGTCGAATAAGAAGTGTTTAAAATCAACAAAGTAAACTTAAACAGACATGGACAATAACAAACAAAACTAAACATAAAACAATAATAATTGTCCTAGTTAAAAGACCACTTAACTGGCCATGTCGTTGCGACCCTCCCCCGGGGTCTGGGCTTGTGGCGCTGATCCAACACGGCTCATATGTAGCGAGAGCCCGTGGGGGATCCGTTGGTCCAGCGCTGAGACGAGGAGGCGGCCGACAGCGTATCAGACGCCCCACACCAGAGCTGGGAAGCTGGAGAGAGCACTCCTAATTTCCCCAAGCCTAACCTCGGCCCTAACACTGGAAACACTAATGCCTGCCTATAAGTCTTCACCGCGGCAACTCTACACAGTCACGCACGGCACCCCCCTCCCGTGAGTGCAGTGACCATTTAAGCAGTTCAGTCACACAGACGGCTTGACCGGACAAACTTGTCCCGATCAGCTTGAGCTCCGCTCCCCAGAATGAAGTGTCTCTCACTCGGCTCTCCTTTAACTGTTCCCCATTCCCCCAATCAAGTCCGGCTGAGGATCATTAACGCAGAGTCTCTGTCAGCGGCGGCACCGCAGCACAGGGGCAGCCGCAGGTGAAAGCTCTTAGTCTTTAATCAACTGTCAATCATCCCCCCCCCCCCCCAATCCAGTGGACACCCCAAGTCCACTACACTCTCCCCCCCTTTGGAGAGGACTCGCCCTCGAGTCACCTTGATGCCATATCGTAGTCCTGAGACTACGTGGGTGGCTTCCGTTGGCGTGCAGGGCGCATCCCCTGCGATGGCAACCCTCCAGCAGCTCCTTCTACTGGGGGGTGCAGTGACAGGCCTCCCCGACTCAGAGGGTGGGCTGAGGCATCGACCCTGGAACTGGGGCCTGGCAGGGGCTGAGACTCTATGCTGCCCCCGGATGGAGCACTTCCAGTCGCCTCCACAGTCTCGAGCAGTGGTGCGGCCGTGCTGTGGCTTCCCCTTTCTGATGACCCATGGGCTAGCAATTTCGCCCGGCTCCCTCCTGGCTCTGTCCGAACAGGCTGTGTACGCCGCTGATGGACCCAGGTTGAGCCGAAGGAGACCTCGGGGTGTTGGGGGAGGGATGGCTGTTGTGGGGGTAGGCCGCGTCTCTCCCGGGCACTGGATGTTTCTGACAGTGAACAGAGGAAAGGTTTGAGTCTGTTGAAATGCACAACTATGTCTGGCCCTCCCTCAACCAGCACGACATTATACAACACTTTGGTCACCCTTTCTAAAATCCTGTAGGGGCCCTTAAATCGCCTCTGTAACTTGGGGCACACCCCACGTTTCCTGGCTTTATTACGCATCCATACCAACTCCCCTTCTGAATAATACTGGAAATTGGCTCGAAAATCAAAAGCAGCTTTCTGGTGACTAGGCGTTTACTTGGTGCCTTTTAACTGCCCCTACCACAGTGGACAAGGGGCCCTATTCTCCCACAGGCCTTCGGCACTAAAACGGGCCTTAACCGCAAAAAAACGTGCCTTGCGCCTGTTTTGGGACGATATCAATATGGCTTTACGCTGCCAAATGCGCTTTAGGCCGAATGGGCGTGGCGCAGTCCCAGAATGGGCCAAAGTGGGCGTGTCGGCCTTAAATCTCGGCGTACTGATATCTTGGCACCTGCCTTAAATTTAGCGCTTTGCGCCTTTGAAAACCAGGCCTATTCACTGCGCCAGTGCACTTGTGCCTCTCCCCTGTCACCCTTCTCTGTCTCTCTCTGAAACCAGGCCTATTCAGTGCGCCAGTGCTCTTCTGCCTCTGAGTCACCCTTCTCTCTCTCTCTCTGACTCCCTCGCTCAAACAGACACAACACATAGCAGCACCCAGCTTCCCATAGGAAATAGCAGTTGTAAGTTTACTGCCTGTGAATGTCCACTCCCAGCATGCAATTGGGTCCTCCATTTCGCTACTAAATAGAGCCGAAATAGATATAAAAGGTAGATCTAAAATAATGTGTAATGGTAAGACAACCTGCAATTGTCGAACATTTCAATATTGGACCAAATAAAACATGAAATGAAACACCACCCTATGTGAAACATATATGTCCTCTTGAGCCTATATATACCCTGTGTGGATTTAACGTGATTTAGGTAAGTGACAGCGGAACGCGCTTCGGAAGCTTCTACTGTCATCTGCTATACTGTGATGTGTGCTCCAATAACTTCGCCCTACTCCACATTTAGTTTTACAATAAAAACACATTTATGCAATGACTTTACATAATGTAGGGTATATTTATGTGCATCATTCTACCTGCAGCAGGGGAGAGAAAACGATATCTTTCTGGACAAACTTTCACCAATCTAATAGGCTATATTTTTCTAGCTGATGCGTTTAGTACATTATTTTCACTTTGATCTTGCTATAGTGTAGGTATTTACATGCTTGCAGTATTGAAACTGCAGTTAGATTGGTTTGAGAAGCATAATAATATGGAATAATAGCCTATAATGCAGACAGACAGGCTGGATGAAGGGAGGGGGGGGGGGGGGGCAGAGCGTTTGGCTTTCGTCTGGTTTTGCGGGATCACTGGAATTGGAGCTAAAAAGGCAAGCGTGCGATTCGTTTATTGCACTTATCCAATGAGCATGACGGTGCATAATTTTACGCCTAAAAGGCGTGGTTGTAATGCTTTGGGCTGCATCTAGCGCCAGCACGACGATATCAAGTGCGCCTTTCCACGCCCACTGCTTTGATCTGCGCCTGCCGCTCGGCCTAGAAACTGCGCCGATGCAACGATAGGGGCCAAGGTGTCTGCCAACCTGCTCACATACTCACTAGCAGAGGAGAAACTCTCCCTACCATCCAAGTTGAGCATGATGTCTATGGGCAAGACAACTTCCTGCCCAAACAGCACCTTGTATGGACTGAACCCTGTAGTTGCCTGAATGCTGCTACGGTAAGCCAACATAACATATGGCAAGAGTACATCCCAGTTGGTTTGGTTATCTTTTACAAACATAGTTAACATAGAGAGCAAGGTACGGTTGAACCTTTCAATAAGTCCGTCAGATTGAGGGTGGTAAGCGGAGGTTCGTGTCTTACTAATATTCAACAACTGACACATCTCTCTAAACAGGTTGGAGTCAAAATTTCGCCCCTGGTCAGTATGGATACTACGTGGGGCACCATACCGACAAACCCACTCCTCCACTAACACCTTGGCAATGGTATGGGCTTCCTGGTTAGGGAGGGGGAATGCCTCCATCCACTTTGAGAAATAATCCCCCACAACCAAAACATACTTATTTTTATTGACCGTTTCGGGCAATGGACCCAAAATGTCAAGAGCTACACGTTCATGAGGCCTCGAAGTGACTGAGGGCTGAAGGGGAGCACATGGGGCTCGACCATGTGTTTTGCGGGAGGCACAGTCTACACAGTCCCTACACCATTGTCTCACATCCCTGAACCACCCCGGCCAGTAGAAACGGTCTTTGACTTTACCCTGGAGCTTCTGTACTCCTAAGTGACCCCCTGTGGCCGTGTTATGGAGCTGAGCTAAAACATGGGAGACCAGGGCCCTCGGGAGCACTACCTGTCTCTGGGCAGCAGCATCCGAGATGGCTGGTGGGACACGTACCAACCTCCCCCCTTCTACCTGTAGCTGCGCCCACACAGCCGCATATTTGTGTAAGGCAGAATCTCTAGGGAGTTCCACCTGCCCCCCCAACTCTTTGAGCTGAATCAGCTCCTGTATTTCCCCATCCTCCCTTTGAGCCTGAGCCAACTCATCAATCCCCCCCCCGTGACCTGACTTGGGGGCCTTCTCCTGCACAGCACCTATAATTGGACCTAGGCCGAACTCTTGGCCATGGTCACAAGACAGGGGTGGCTTATTTACAAATGCTGGAAGCCTAGAAAGGGCATCAGCATTGGCATGCAGTTTACCTGGGCGGTGTATGATTTTATATTGAAAGTTAGCCAATTGCTCTAGCCAACGAGCCTGCTGACCCTCAAGCCCCTGGAAATTATGAAGCCAACGTAAGGAATTATGGTCCGTCCTTAAAATAAACTCCCTCCCCAACAAATAATGCTTGAAGTATTTAGTAAATGCGACCATACTCAAAAGCTCTTTTTTTGTAGTGGCATACTTCCGTTCCTGTTTGGTCAGAGCCCGACTGGCATATGCTATAACGTGCTCAGCCCCATCTTCCTCTTGAGACAGCACAGCCCCAATCCCCACATCACTAGCGTCAGTGTCCAAAGTGAAAGGCTTGTGGGGGTCAGGGTATGCTAAGACTGGAGCAGTCATTAATCCAGTCTTAAGATGCTCAAAGGCCTGCTGACAAGACTCTGCCCATTTAAAACGTCTCCCTTTCTCTGTTAGTTGGTGTAACGGCCGCGCAATCTCCGCAAACCCCCCCACAAATCGCCTGTAATAGGAGGCTAGCCCCACAAAGCTCCTCACCTCGGTCTGGTTCTTAGGGACCGGCCACTCCCGAATACATTGTATTTTTGCAGGGTCTATGCCGACCCCTTCGGCTGAGATTATATGGCCCAAATATTGAACTTGCGTTGCAAACAGATTACACTTTGAGGGCTTCACTTTAAGGTTTGCGTGGCCCAATTTAGAAAGAACCCCATCCAACCGCACCAAATGTTCCTGAAAGTTACGGCCAAACACGATTATATCGTCTAAATAAACAAGACATCTGGACCACTGTAGGTCGGCCAAAACAAGGTCCATCAGTCTTTGGAAGGTGCCGGGGGAATTACACAATCCAAAACTGAGGACATTAAACTCAAACAGGCCTTGGCGGGTGATGAACGCAGTTTTGTGCCTATCTTTTGGGTCCACTTCAACTTGCCAGTATCCACTGGCTAAATCAAGAGTGGAAAACCAGCAAGCATCATGCAGACTGTCAAGGGCATCATCAATTCGGGGCAGGGGATATGCATCTTTCTGAGTTAGATCATTAAGTTTGCGGTAATCCACACAAAACCGCAGACCACCATCTCGTTTTCTGACCAGGACTACAGGGGCCGCCCACGGACTACACGAGGGCTGAATGATGTTATTTTCCTGCATCTGCTTAATGTGGTCCGCTACCTCCTTCTGTAAATGGAGGGGCACACGACGGGGGGGGCAGTTTAACGGGCCTAGCATCACCAGTATCGATCTGGTGTAAGGTCAAATGAGTTCTGCCCAGATCTGTGTCTCCTGTACTAAACACAGGGAGATGTCGCTGCAACAGCTCATGGACAGACCTCATTTCCAAAGGCTCTAATCCTTTTTCCTTAAGCCCCAGCTTGGCCAAAAGGGCATCGACCGACCATGTTGGTGTGGCTTTCCCCTTACTGTCCCCGTCCAGCTCAGGACCTGCTCGACTTCTACATCAGTAAACAAGGTCCCCACCTTCATCCCTTTCTTTAAAAGGAGTGGCTCCTCGGTGACATTAATTAACCGCACTGGGACCACCCCATTTTCCACCCTGCAAATGACCCGGGCTACCAAAACATCACATTGACTGGTTAAAGATGCAGCGGGCTCCAAAAAGCCCTCTGCATGCTCACAAAACCCATTCTGCACCACCCCCGAAATAATGGCTTCACTACGGGGGGGGGATTGTGATGTCAGACTGCACGGTAACCGGTTGGGGCTTAACAGAGTCTTCAGGGACCACTAATGGCAACACTTTCCCCATTATTCTACAGTTCTTCTCCCCAAAATCAATGACAGCGCCATATTTTGAGAGAAAGTCAAAGCCCAGGAGAATTTCTTTAGAAGGTATATCTGCAACAAGGAACTCTGCCACTAGGGCTAAGTGATCGAACTGGCAGACTGTCTGCCACCGTCCCATAACCCCCATTCCTCCCCCATTAGCGGCTGAAACACTTCCCGTATAACCCTCCAGTTCTGACCCCCCGTTTGTAACGATTAACCAGATATGTTTAGGAATCACAGATAGAGCTGCTCCACTATCAACTAACACCATGGACTCCAACCCACCTATTTTAGCTGCCAGGAATCCCGAACCACCAGTCCCACTTGAATAGGCCACAGTTGGTAGCGAGGGGGTGTGCACGCCCCCTCTAGTTTCCCTGTAAGTAGGGACAATCGCGACGTATATGACGGTTACAGCCACATTCCCAGCAACCCTCACTTCGCTCTCGTCCCCCCCAACCAGACCCCACAGCAGCGACTGGGGGGCGGCTAACAGGAGATGGTTTAGCGGGGGCCAGTTTGAGGGTGTCAACGGATGTTTGCAAGGCTTTCACCTCCTGACGCAGCCCTTCCACTACTCCCAGCAAACCCTCAATACGCTCATCATGTTTAGACTTTTCTAAAACTCCTCTAACCTTAGTGTCAGGTATAACCTGACTTTGTTCCAATGTTCTCAGGAGTTCCATCTCAGAGGCGAGATTTATAGCCGCCTCTAACGTAGGGGGTTTTGCACTACGAAGTTTAATGCGAAAATCACCAGATGCAAAATGGGTAATGAACTGATCTCTTGTCAGCAAATCTTGGGTATGAGAGTCAGCTGAGGGATAGGCTCTCATAACGAGCCTGCGCAGGTGGTTGCCAAATTCCCGAGGGGATTCATTATGTAGCCGGCGTCTTGATGAAAAACTAGCACGAGTCCAGTCCTCACTGTCATATGGCTCTAAACATCTAGTCATAGCCGCCTTTAACAGGGTGAAATCATTTTTAGCCTCTACTGAAAGGCCACTATAAATTTCCCGAGCACGGCCCGACAGCAGCAATGACATGAATTTTACTTTCAATGGCTCATTCCACCCATTTACATCTGCGGCAAGTTCGAACTGCTCCGCCCAATCAGACCATTCACGCCCGGTTCCAGTGAATGTTTCGGGCATGAAGATTGGGCGGGGAGTTGAGGGGTGACTATGCCCCACAGAGGCCGCAGACGCACCAGATGAACCGCTAGGGGGATCGGTACGTAAATCAGGGGCCGGTCTGTTATTCTCAGAATCTGACATTTTTATCTGTTATTATCTCTAACAGAAATAAAGAAAAACAAAAGCTATTTCCACGTTAAGCTTCTATTTTTTTTAGGTTAAATCCCACCGCTGCCACCAGTGTGATAAACCTCCTTTAAGGATGCTATATTAACTGGGTAGGCTATAAAGCACTGCTGCCACCACCTTTGTTTATCCGGATGGTCCGGTGTCAGATCCCTGAGAACAACACACACTTACAACGACGTAAGAAAAATATATCATTTATTTCGGACAAGATAAGTAAGGACAGCATGGGACCCCACATTGAGAACTGGCCCACCTAAAACATTCCCCCCTCAGACAGGTCAGCCCCCCCAGTCTACCAGCCCTCCCTCCACAGCAAATCACAGCAAGCCCAACAGCCCTTTAAACTAGTATGGCAGTAAACATGCGATCATACATTGCTTAATGCAAATAGACCAGGTGTAATCACCTAGGATTTCACCCTTCTGAGAGGCACACTTTAAGTCACACAGGAGTTCACCCTTCTGAGAGGCACACTTTAAGTCACACAGGAGTTCACCCTTCTGAGAGGCACACAGGAGTTCACCCTACACGTAGGCTATAGGCCCGCTTTAATTCACACTCAGAGGCGCGCACAGACTAGCCAGGGCGGGACAGACCTGTAATTCTCCAATGCCTATAGCTAACTTCCCCCAGTCCCCCCGGTTCTCCATATGCTGTCGAATAAGAAGTGTTTAAAATCAACAAAGTAAACTTAAACAGACATGGACAATAACAAACAAAACTAAACATAAAACAATAATAATTGTCCTAGTTAAAAGACCACTTAACTGGCCATGTCGTTGCGACCCTCCCCCGGGGTCTGGGCTTGTGGCGCTGATCCAACACGGCTCATATGTAGCGAGAGCCCGTGGGGGAACCGTTGGTCCAGCGCTGAGACGAGGAGGCGGCCGACAGCGTATCAGACGCCCCACACCAGAGCTGGGAAGCTGGAGAGAGCACTCCTAATTTCCCCAAGCCTAACCTCGGCCCTAACACTGGAAACACTAATGCCTGCCTATAAGTCTTCACCGCGGCAGTCACGCACGGCACCCCCCTCCCGTGAGTGCAGTGACCATTTAAGCAGTTCAGTCACACAGACGGCTTGACCGGACAAACTTGTCCCGATCAGCTTGAGCTCCGCTCCCCAGAATGAAGTGTCTCTCACTCGGCTCTCCTTTAACTGTTCCCCATTCCCCCAATCAAGTCCGGCTGAGGATCATTAACGCAGAGTCTCTGTCAGCGGCGGCACCGCAGCACAGGGGCAGCCGCAGGTGAAAGCTCTTAGTCTTTAATCAACTGTCAATCATCCCCCCCCCCCCCCAATCCAGTGGACACCCCAAGTCCACTACAATATCAAGTGCGCTGGTCCACGCCCACTGATTTGGGCTGCGCCAGGCGCTCGGCCTAGAAACAGCGCCGATGCAACGATAGGGTAGTCTACACAGCATCTCCATTAGATGGGAGGGGATGTTTCTTTCTTTTGCCACTTTACTTTGTGATTAAGCTGATAACGGCTTCAAGTTACAAATAGCAATTTGAGATTTTGGATATCTTAAAAAAACAAACAGGTATTCTTCTTGTAACAGTCTCTTCCTCCATCCCCCCCCCCCCCTCTCTCTTTCCCTTAGATCCAAAAAGGGCACGGTGATGCTGAACATGCAGCGCGTGGACCCCGCCGCCATGCTGCCTCACTACGACTCGGACGAGGAGGAGGAGACGGCGCCCATGTCGTACGACGAGAAGCGTCAGCTCAGCCTGGACATCAACAAGCTGCCGGGCGAGAAGCTGGGCCGCGTGGTCTACATCATCCAGGCCCGAGAGCCCTCGCTCCGCGACACCAACCCCGAGGAGATCGAGATCGACTTCGAGACGCTGAAGCCGTCCACGCTGCGCGAGCTGGAGAGATACGTCATGACGTGTCTGAGGAAGAAACCCCGCAACGGTACGTGTGATCGGACGTAGGAGGACTTTGCAGCACAACAAGTCACAGTAAAGAAGATGCTAAATTGTAGCTGTGATGCATTCAGGTACCTCTGTATGGTACGTGTGATTGGACGAACGCTCTTGTTCGTCCAATCAGGAAAAAAAAACATTTGATGCCTACAATAGGCCATGCAGCGGCTGAATCTGCCTTCGTTCTGGATTTACAACGGTTAGTTTAAAAGATTGTACACGAGTTTCGGGAGACGGCGAGTCGCGCTGCACGAATCTCATTTGCATAAATTGGACGCGGGCTCAACTTTATGCAAAGGAGGAGTGGTCTCTCGAAACACCCCGCTCCACAATGCATTATGGCAAAAAAACATTGTTTAAAAAATACATCGATGAGAAAATCAGCTTTCTTCATCATTTCTCTCCGACAGCAGCAGTAATATGCTGGATACTACCGTACTATGAATGTATACATCTTAAGCCAAAGTTGATGATGCATTTAGAACTTTGCAACACAAAATCCTCCTCATGCAAGTAACAAGTCACAGTAAAGAAGATGCTAAATTGTAGCTGTGATGCATTCAGGTACCTCTGTGTAACCCAGGCCAGGTCCTCTGTTCTCTGTGCATGTAGCTGTGATGCATTCAGGTACCTCTGTGTAACCCAGATCCTCTGTTCTCTGTGCATGTAGCTGTGAGGCATTCAGGTACCTCTGTGTAACCCAGGTCCTCTGTTCTCTGTGCATGTAGCTGTGATGCATTCAGGTACCTCTGTGTAACCCAGGTCCTCTGTTCTCTGTGCATGTAGCGAGTAAGAAGGGCGGCGCTGGCAAGTCGCGTGAAGAGCTAGCTCTGGAGAAGCAGCTGGAGTTGGAGAGAAGGCTGCTCGACGTCAGCGGACAGCTCAACTCGGGAAAGAAGCCGACTAAAGCCAAACGTAAGTCATCCGTGCTGCCGTCTATACGGTGTTATGGGCCCTACGCGATCGCTCCATCAACATGTTGATATGCAGTAGGCCAGATCACTCCATCAACATGTTGATATGCAGTAGGCCAGATCACTCCATCAACATGTTGATATGCAGTAGGCCAGATCACTCCATCAACATGTTGATATGCAGTAGGCCAGATCACTCCATCAACATGTTGATATGCAGTAGGCCAGATCACTCCATCAACATGTTGATATGCAGTAGGCCAGATCACTCCATCAACATGTTGATATGCAGTAGGTCAGATCACTCCATCAACATGTTGATATGCAGTAGGCCAGATCACTCCATCAACATGTTGATATGCAGTAGGCCAGATCACTCCATCAACATGTTGATATGCAGTAGGCCAGATCACTCCATCAACATGTTGATATGCAGTAGGCCAGATCACTCCATCAACATGTTGATATGCAGTAGGCCAGGGGTTTTCAAAGTCTGAGACTGTGGGCCTCCCTCCAGACAAAGCTTGGAAAAGGGTCCCCATCTCGCTCAATTCCTGGATGTCTATGGAATCATGATCCCATCATAGACACTCAACAATTGTGCCAAGATAGCCTGACATTCCTGTTTGACATCCTTCAGACTCCACCAAATATATAATAAAAAAGGTCGGTCTGAAGATATTTATTATTAGTTTATTATTTATTCTATGTGATCTCCTTTTGATAACTTAATGTAATAACTAAAAATTTTCGAGCCTCGGGGCCGATACCCTAGTACAGGGGTGGCCAAACTTTTTTGGTTGTGGGCCGCATACAGAAAAATATAAGGAGTCGCGGGCCAAAAAATATTAAGCACGGCAGTTTTCGCGGCAAAATAATTTGGCCAGAAAACCCTTGTGCCATCAAAAATTTAATTTCTACCTAAATAAATATATGACACATAGTTTATTGATGTGCTCACCTATTACAATGGGTATTTCTGTATGTTTTAAAATTTTCTTTTCCTGTGCCAACAGGTTGACAGAGATAATTTAACATAACATTAGTATTAAACATTCATTCATTATTAAAAAAAATAAATAAATAAATAGACCAGGTCAGGGTACTCAAATATAACCCATTTTCAATGGTTTTAAATTGAAAAAACTAATTGGGGGGAATTTGTTTTTTCCTCTTCGTTTTCCGTTTTAAACTTTAAAACAGAAAAACGGAAAACGTTTTTAGCAAAAAAAAATATATATATATTTTTTTTTTGCTAAGTTCATGGCGGGCTACTTAAAAACGGGCAGCGGGCCGCATGGCCCGCGCGCCGTAGTTTGGCCACCCCTGCCCTAGTATCTCATAAGATACTATAGATTTTCCCTCAATTTGCAAACAAGTCACTAAACATAGAAATATATTGTTTTTCTCAAATGCAATCGAGTTAATCTGCATAGATCCCATTGATTTGGGCTTTTCTTCATTGTAGCTGCTGTCTGTGCGCTGTGTCTGTGTTGATGATCTGCTTTCGTTTTCTCCAGCAGAGAAGCCCGCGGCGACGGAGGCTCACGCCCAGCCGTCGCGCCTCAGCGCCAGCAGCTCCTCCTCGGACTCCTCCTCCTCCTCCTCTTCGTCCTCGTCCTCCGACACAAGCGAATCGGACTCCGGCTGAGACGAGGGGAGGAGGTGGGGTTTCCTGACTCGACGGGTCAAGTGTGTCGGCACCCTGGAAGCACGGATTCCCACCGAGCGGACTGAACTGTAGTGAGCTATACTGACGACGGGGCGGGTCAGACCAGGCCCACAGCTAGCTGGTCTGACTCGGCAGCGTGAAGCAGACAGATGGCGCTCTCCCTGCGCTCGGCCTGCTCATCCATTCCTGTCCCTGGACACAGAAAGAACCAGGATGGATGGATGGATGGATGGAGAGAGAGAGAGAGAGACATTGAAAAGTCCTCTCGTTCTCTGGAGAAGCTGGACTTGTCGGGCAGAGCGAGGGATGCTCCATCTCCTGCCAGTGAAGAAGACGATGGAGGGATATGTGTGTATTAAAGTCCCAGATTGACACGGTGGTACTGTGGTAGTCGGGGTAGTGCACGCGCACACACAGACAATTTCCACGCAAGCATTGATGTTCCCGCGGGCACTTTGAAGGAAGCGAAAGTGTGCGGCTGAGTATGTGGATGTGCGCTCCGTTCAGACGGACTTTCTTCCTTTCTTTGAACATCAGTTGAACATGTTCTAATCCCCTTCTTCCATGTGTGCGTATATGACCAACCAGTAAGTCATTATTATGTTAATATTCCTGTATTGCATTCCCTTTTGGTTTTAGATCGATCTACCTGCAATCATTGCAATAACGTTTGTTGCGTGCATTTGCCGTTTGATTGTCTGTTGCGCTAATTAATGCCACTACTCAGATGGAGTTTAGCTGGTGTGTAGCTTGTGATTCTGTTGTTTCTCCCGTCATGTAACCCTGTCACCATTATGTAGATCGCACTCATAGTGCTGCTAATTATAACACTGTAACTTGGCCTCGATGGGCGGGTCGTTTTGATGTTCGTTCGATGCGGATCCCAATGTATGACGGTTATTGTGCATAACCCCGGTTCTATGAGTGGGAGCTCTTTGGCTTTAGTCATGGTTCAAGACTGGTGTTTAAGAGTAACTGACTTACAGTTTACCTAATTATCATTTATATATTATTAGTTGTTAATTATCACTATAATTGGCCTATATAACAGCAAGCTTGGTTACTGACCTTATTGCCTCCTTTTTCCAGACCACACACAATCCTACTATTCCTGTCATAATGCTGTAAAGAGCCTATACTGCTGTACTGTACTGAAGAGAACTGACAACTAAACGGTTGAACTCCCATCTGTCTCCTGCCTCGTGTTTTTACGGACACCCCAGGGCGTATATATATATATATCGGTGATCGGTAATCGGTAATCGGTGATCGGTCGATGATCGGTTGGGCAGATATTTCTCATAGGTGATCGGCAATCGGTGATCGGTGCACCCCTAGTGAGTATAGAGGGGTCCTGACCAAACGTCTGTTTGTGACACTTTGGCAGTGAGTGTGTGTTGGTGTGTTTGTGACAGGTTGACAGTGAGTGTGTGTTAAGTGTGTTTGTGACAGGTTGACAGTGAGTGTGTGTTTGTGACAGGTTGACAGTGAGTGTGTGTTTGTGTGTTAGTGTGTGTGTGAGTGAGATCCAGCACCACAAGTGCAGCCTTGTGAAGTTCCTCATTAGTCTTGACGCAGGCGTTGAAAAGCAGTCTGCATACAGAAGCACCTTGGCTCAGTGGAATACAGAACACACGCAATACAGAGGAGCCGGCAAACATCCCTGTTGTACATCTGCATACTTGTGTACTACAATGTACTACTTAAACTGCATCCTTGTGTACTCATGTACTTCTCTGAAAGGGTTTGGCCACTGTACAGAAGTGTGACATAGTTATTTAGGTGGAATATATTTCTGTTCTTATGTTGGCCGTTTTTTTTTCGCCCTGACCTTTTCTACTTCTCTGTAAAAAAAAAAAAAAAACGTGTGTTGCTTTTTTCTTCTCCTTGTGACCAATCTGCTAATAAATTGTGAGGACGCGTCTTGTCCACTCACCCGTGCCCAAACACCACCTTGGTTCTTCTTTTGATTTCTTTTGTGGTTGGTTCAAGTTTTGGTTTTGTACGTTAGTCTCACAAGCAATATTTGATACGAGTCTTTTAACGTTCAAACAAAACAAAGTTTTGTTGGTTCTTACATTTTGAGCTTTTATTGAACTTTAAACCGTGTAGTAGGTGATGGCTTGGTTTCCTGTGGGGCCAACATGACTTCTGAACGGCGTCGTCGTGTTGCCATAGCAAATGATGGCAAACAACCTTTTCTTCAAACAATTTGGCCTTTGACAACTATGGCAGCTGCAAGTTGATCTCAGTTTTAATGAATTGAGTCTTGTTTGAGAGTAAGTTTATCTCTGTTTTAATTGAGTCTTGTTTAAGAGTTAAGTTTCCTTGTTTGTTGTGGGATGATCCTAAAGTAACACCAGGTTGGGAGGTTATCAGCAGGAACATTTGGCTGTGGCTCGTTAACTTCTCTGTTATAAAAGCCACTCTGGCAGATAATATGCCCGTCTTTCTAACAAAACAAAAAGTAAGTTGGCTGGTGAAATAATTTAAATATTTTAAATTTGGGTTCCTCCAGCCTCTTTGAGCAGAACGATCGTTTCCTGCCCTGAGTAACAATGATGCACTGTTTGTTTTGGCGGTACTACTAAACTAAGTTTGTGTGTATCTAGGTTTTCTTTGTTTTAGCATTCATGGCTTGAGATTGGGTTGTTTGTGTGTGAAATGAGAGAGTATTTATTGAGGAGGAATTGGAATGGAGATCAAACTGATCGTCTGCTTTGAAGAAATCTGTACAGATTGAGCAGTCAGGATGCTAGAAGTGTACATATTTTACAGTCTTCACATTCGGAGCATGTTTTCTTTTCTTTTTTCTTTTTCTTTCAGTAACTTAGTGGAGACTTTTCTTACCCAGCTGAGATTTTCTTTATTCTAAGACAGAATACTCTGTCAGAGAACTGTCAGTCTTACTTTTCTGAAGTTTGTCAGAAATGGAAATGCCTCTGTACTTGACTCCACCATTCTCCTGAACACCTGTACATAAATAAACTGAGAAACGTTCATCTTTTTCACCGACTGGCTGTCTGGCTTTTTATTTTTTATTCAGAGATTGTACATTTTTGACATTCAGAGATCTAGACTGCAAATGAAATGACAGGAGTGTCAATCCAAAAATGAAAAAATGTGAAATGAAAACAATTGCTCTATTCTGACGGAAACGCACACTCGTGGGAAACTGAAGTTGTCCGTTGACAAACTGGGAACCTGTTTGAGTCTCTAGATTTGAGACTTTTTCTCCATTTTGATATAGGCCTAGTGTTTTGATAATTAACTGTCTTAATATAAAGTATTCTGTGAACAGATAAACAGATAGGACCCAAGAAAGCTGTTAGGTCGAGTCTAGAGGAACCAGTGATGTTGAATGTTAAAATATTCTGGTTGCTGATGAGTTAACACACCCACTGTAACTACTTCCTCCTGGCTGATCTCTGTCGGCTGTTTCTCTCTGAGAAAGTGATTGATACAAGCTGGATGTCTGCAGTGATTTTGGACGGTTGACATGATTATGGTTGATACAGGAACATGATGTACCTGATCCCTTCCTGTAGCACCTGTAACTGTTTTTTGACGTAGTTTTCTCCGCCAATCACATACATGCATTTTCCAACGTGGTCCCCAACAACCAATCACAGCACCAATTTCGGGCATTTAACTCTTGCAGGTTCTTATTTAAATAGTCGGCACCAGCCAGAGAGAGAGAGAGCAAACAACGAACAAACAAAGCAAACTACTGACTGACAACCCAGTGTGGAGCACGTTTCTCAGAGAGGTTAGCAAATCCTACAAGCTAAAAGACAAAACATTGCATTCACTTGTGGATTTAATCCCACGTGGTCACTGAGCGCCATCTGCTGGCCGTAAGGTGTCAGGGCATACTGGAGGGTGCTGCTTTGCCGGGCTGCAGAGTTGTCCATGGTGACTGGCCCTGAATGTGACCAGTTCAGGTAGGCTACTGAGCGATGCTGCTCCAGTCTACTGTCATATACACACAGTGTGTGTGTGTGTGTGTGTGTGTGTGTGTGTGTGTGTGTGTGTACTCTGTAGTGTCTGTAGGATCATATTTAGGTGATTTTTAAAACTTCCCCTAATACGATTACTTCAGACTTTTTTCTCTCATTTATACCACTAGGTATCTTGCGCGCTATGCGCGTTCGATTCCTATGCGGATTCCTAGGCTCGCCCGCTGCGCGGTCTCACCCTGGCTGCTCCTTGATGGCATACTTCAGGTATGCTGGATCACCTGTCCTGGAGCTGGCAACATATAGCTGTCCATGGATGAAGACGGGGGTCTGAAGCCAGACTCCCACTTCTTTCAGTGTCTGCCCCTGGGACTTGATTTTACTCTTATGACATCACTGATGACATCATCAGGGGGACATTATTACATCACTGATGACATCATCAGTGGGCCCTTTGTATGTGTGTGTGTGTGTGTGTGTGTGTGTGTGTGTGTGTGTGAGAGTGAATTTATGACATCACTGATGATGTCATCAGTGGGACAGACACAGACAGACAAACAATCAGAGCCCTAGCTCCCTTTTTAATGTCACAGTGGGACAATCACAGTGGGACAGACACACAGAGCCCGGGATTTATGACAGCATGGATGATGTCACAGTGGATTTATGACATCACTGATGATGTCACAGTGGGACACACATAGCCCAAGTTCCCATTTATGGTGGGGATGGTGGGGATATATAGATATATAGATAGATAGATAGATAGATAGATAGATATTGAGGACACAAACATCCAGAGTTTGTTTTTGTTGCAATGAATGAGAGGTTGACCCACATTTTGTTATATACGGAGGAACCCCCTGGGGGAGCACGGGGAGAACATGCAAACTCCACACAGAGAGAAAGGCCCTTACGACGAGATACCCCACCTGGGCAGTAGGCACTGAAGATATGGGGGGGAACACAACCACAGCGCCCACAGTGTCCCAGGCGAGAATCGAACTCAGGACCTTCTGACTGTGAGGCGACAGCGCTACCGACTGCGCCACCGTACACCGGTGACTACATCAGAGACACATACAAGTGTATTGCCCCCTCCTCTGGGAACAACATGTAATTACACATCTAAATGACTTAAAACAGAAGGTTCCCAAACTTTTCAGACCAAGTACCACTATGCAGTGTACCAAACCACAGTTCCAAAGTACCACTTCCCACTGCAGCTATACCAACTTTTTCCCCCATAAAAAAACACTGATTTAACCCTATGATTTAACCATGCAATAGCCTCAGAAAGGCTAAACCATAGTAGGCTACGGTTGCGAGTCAGACCCCAAATAACCAGCACATAAACAGACACATGTAAACATCTTATTTGCTGATGGCAGTCAGTCAGCAAGGCTCTTGAGTACCACCAGATGGAGCCTCTGTTTGGGAATCTCTGACAGAGTAAGAGTAGAGTTTTAGTAGCTCCATTATTCATATGGGTTACACCAGTCACCTGAACCCTGCTGGTCTGTCTCCTCTAATCTGTGACTCCTGCCTACATTTGGCCAGTTACACTATTATAGGCTATATAGTGGATTTAGAAGTTGGTATACTAAATGGAGACTGACACCACTCTTCTTCTTCTGTCGTATGTCATATGTTTTTTTTTCTTTATCAAGGAGGACCAACAAATACATCCACATTAGATGATGGATCTCCATTTGAGAAGACTTTGTCATCAGAAGCACATCTGAGTAGACTGGGCAGGATCACCTGCTTGAAGAAATGTAAATAAACAAGAACAAGATCCCTAATGAAATTATGTCTGTGATATGATATGTCCTATTTTGTTTATTTGATGTTATGTGTTACCATATGTCCTGATTTATAAGACCAGGGACCATGTTGGAAATAAGTGTTCACACTTTTACATGTCTAGCCCTTGGATTTTGTTCTGCTATATCAATAAATAAAATCAATCAATCAATCAATCAATCAATCAATCAATTTGAACATTAAAGCCAATGTTTCTCTGGTCATAAGAACAGAAAATAAAAATGGAGTTGGTTCCTAGTTTTCTGCACACACATGGATCACAAGTCCTCTATAAAATATTTAAAAGGATACTTATTCTAATAGATTGTTATAAAAAATACTCTTCCAGCCGTCTGTAAAATCAAAATCAGAATTGTCTTTATTGCCAAGTAAATTTACACACAGGCTACAAGGAATTTACTTTGGTGTTCAGTGCATAGCATCAATAAAGATAGTAAGAGAACTTATGAGAGTAAATGTAAAAGGCAAAGTACTGCAAGTCAAGAAGCATCAAATATAAAATACACATGTTCAAAGTAATCTATTACCACAGCCTGTCGTGACAGTAAGTGTTGTTCTTCGGCTGCTAGTTCAGTGAGTTTTGCTCATAGACTGATCAGACTGATACTGTTGGAATCTGTGGATTCAGCTTTCATTTGACATCTTGTTGGACTCAGTGCAAACAAACAACAACCATTATTACTGCAACTGCCACCACATGTACTTTTGTGGCAAGGGGGTATTTAGAAACAGGTACAAATATCAATAATATCAAATATCAAATAAAAACATTTACACAAAGAATAATATGTACATCTTGTATAATAAAAAGTCAAAGCTTGAGGGAGTGAAGGCTTTGCCACCTCAATGATGTGTTTTTGAGTCATGCAGATGCATCACTAATACACTTTCCTCTGTCCAGATTTTCACTCCTCAAGAATTCAAAATAAATTCTGTCACACGTGTGCTTCTGCTTCTCCAACACAAAAGCAGCACAGCTGATCACAGTTTGAAGGTGTTGTACCTCGAGGAGAGTTTTTTGTTCTCTTTCTTTACTTTGTCCTTTATTACAAATTAAATAGAAGTGATGAGATTCATGGTAAAAAAAAATAGACTCTTTTCATCACAGAGCCCAGAACAGGTGTGTTGTAAAGTGGTCATTCCTTCACTCCCCAAGACATGGACCCAGTCACACTCCCTATAGTCACATACTGTACACAGAGCAGAGTGACACTCTCTATAGTCACATACTGTACACACAGAGCAGAGTGACACTCTCTATAGTCACATACTGTACACACAGAGCAGAGTGACACTCCCTATAGTCACATACTGTACACACAGAGCAGAGTGACACTCCCTATAGTCACATACTGTACACACAGAGCAGAGTGACACTCCCTATAGTCACATACTGTACACACAGAGCAGAGTGACACTCCATATAGTCACATACTGTACACAGAGCAGAGTGACACTCTCTATAGTCACATACTGTACACACAGAGCAGAGTGACACTCTCTATAGTCACATAGCGGAGTGACACTATATATATATATATATATAGTGTCATGTATATACATACATACATACATACATACATACATACATACATACATACAGTAAGATGTAGCTATGTTTCTATATATATAGATAATCTGTCACATTTATGTTTTTAATATAGCCTATATTGGCAAATTTAGGTACTATTTTTTCTATGTTTTTCAAAATGTTTTCTCTTTTTGTTAGATCTCTACCAGAGCTAATTGATTGATTGAACTATGCGTTTAGGGCCGGCCGTTCTATCACACGGCCGCTACAAAGGTGTGTGAGATCACCCTCATTTTATGAATGAACCTGATGAAGCACATCTGTGAAACATGATGTTCTGACATCTGTTGCCAATAAATTATGTAACTTTGAAAGTCGGTCTTCCTGCAGATTTGTGGAGTGTGCGGTCTCCCTATATACATCTATTTCACATCCCACCCAAATCAGCCATTTTGTGTTGAAAAGGCAGGAAGTAAAACAGGTGAAAGCAAGACATTGATTAGAGCCCCGGGACTGGACCAGCCGTCCCTGCAGTGAACAGCAAACAGGACCTTCTTTGCACCTGTGTTTTACTTCCTGCCTTTTAGACACAAAATGGCTGATTTGGGTGGGATGTGAAATAGGCTAATGGACTTATCCTGATGAGTTTGTTTTTTATCCAGAATAGAATATTACTTTATTAATCTCCCTCCCCGGCAACCTTCAGATAGTCCACTGCTCAAACCTCTGGGCTACCTACCGCCCAAGTCTACCAGCCCACCCTAATATAGCAGGCTCTTTAGAACAAAAGAGAATAATACGTGTGAATAAATCGCACAGCAAAATGGGGGAAAGAAAAATCCGCACAGCAAATTTTGATTTTGTGTGAATAGTTCCATAGAGATAAATGTTTGTTTGTTTGTTTGTTTGTTTGTTTGTTTGTTTTTAATCACCATGCAATTAATTCGCACTGATTATTCACTTTTGGTCTGAAAAGATTAAAACTGGCCTTACTCGACACTAGCGTATGTTTGGTTCTGATCCATGGTAGCTGGATTGAGGCTCTGGTAGGTGGAGTCTGGCTGGGATCTGGAGGCTGGAGGGCAGTTGGCATAGGTGACATTCTGTAACAAATAATACAATATTAAGTTCAGTAAGGTTACAGGCAGGAGAGCACACCAGCGGTAGCCATGGAAACAGTCCTCCATCTTGCATGTATCCTACATATATGCTGTTTTAGGCTATGTGTCCATATAGTGTTTTTCCTCATTAAAAGCAGAGAGAGGCTGCAAGGTGCAGAAAAGCTCTGCAGAAAAGAGCGTTTGTCTTCCTAAAGGCACACCAATCAAACATTCTCCAACCAACACAGGAGAGACCATAGAACCATAGAACATAGAACATTTCACTCCAACCAAAACATTTAAAAAAAACATCGAAACAATATTTTCTTTTTTTGCTTCTAAATATATCTGAACCGTTTGGTTTGAACAAGTAAAATTGTTTTTATAAACATTTTATGAAATGTCTATGGGAAAATAAATGGCGGATGAAAATCTCTGGTACAGTGTTGAAGCAGGAAGTGACGTTCACTTTGGCTCTCTATGCCATCAAACATTCTCCAACAACTGCCAACATCCTCAGACAACTGCCTGTTGGTGTTTGTCCGTGTTTGTTGGAGAATGTTTGATTGGTTTGCCTTGTGCTTAACTTTAACTAATTATAAACAAACTCATCAGAAAGATGAGCACTTGAACATACATCAGTGTGATAAGAAATGACAGAAACCATCAGCCAGACACCAGAGGGCAATCGAGGTGTTTTGGCTTCACTTTTTGGGAGCAGACATGGCGTCCATATATTATACCGTCAATGGTGGAACTGGAAACTAACTGTGAGAATAAACAGAGATACAAATAGTTAAAACAATTCACCTGCAGGTTTATGGAGCCTGAGTTTCCCCTGGTGTTTGAACCTGTGGAACAGACAGTACAAAGATTGTTATTTGTGTGTGTGTGTGTGTGTGTGTGTGTGTGTGTGTGTGTGTGTGTGTGTGTGTGTGTGTGTGTGTGTGTGTGTGTGTGTGTGTGTGTGTGTGCATGGCCGTAACTAGCTATGAGGACGGGGAGGTCCGGACCTCCCCTAATATTTCAGCCTGCAAAAAAAAAAAAAAAAAAAATTTTTTTTTTTTTTTTTTTTTTTTTTTTGCAGGCCAGGCCAGGCCAGGCCACTCACTGAACAGCAGGCCAGGCGCCGCCTACTGGTTTACTAGTGGTTTTATTACTTTATTCAGGTTTAAAGTGGGTGCATCTCATTGTAATCATGCATGATGCCAATTGCCAAGCTCCCGAAGTCAGGTATGCAGGTGGCTATATGCATGGTTTCAGTTTCATGACCCAATAAGTAACAAAAAGAGGTGGTGTAAAGTTAAAAACAACATAATATATTTTATTTTATTTTTCAATCATTCCTATCAGGAATAAATAAATGTCCCTCTGTATGTTTTTTTTATTATCGATGATGACTTTGTGTGTTGTGTACGGCTTGGGTTGTGTACCTGTGTTTGTAGGTGTCATTTTGATATGAATTTGGCTAAAACAGTTTGTGTTTGTTAGTTACAATTATGTTGACAGGAGAGCTGAGCAGGTGGTGACATGAAAGAGAATATACTGAATAATGACATCACAATATAATCCTAATGTTGATTTAAAATGATATATTACTCTAAATATGGCTAAAAAGGGGGGGGGGGGGGAACTCAAATTTTTTTCGCCCGCGCCCGTCAGGGCGCCGCCGAATCCGCCTCCGCCGAATCCGCCTCCCCTTGCTGGACCTCCCCTATTTCGGAACTCTGGTTACGGCCCTGTGTGTGTGTGTGTGTGTGTGTGTGTGTGTGTGTGTGTGTGTGTGTGTGTGTGTGTGTGTGTGTGTGTGTGTGTGTGTGTGTGTGTGTGTGTGTGTGTGTGTGTGTGTGATAGTTTACACGGTTGAAAGCAACTCACCATCACTTTCTCTCTCTCTCTTCCATCAGTAGAGCAGCATCAGACTGACAGTCAGCAGCACCAAAACAACCACAGCAACAACAGTCACACACACAGCCCCGACCAGGAAGTCACCTGGGCGAGAGAGATAGAGGGAGAGTGGGGAAGAAGGGAGAGAGGAGGGAGAAAGAGAGAGAAGCAGGGGGTGCAGGGCCAAAAAGATGAAGGGAATAATATAAATGAGAAAATCATCCTATTTTATGTGACTATCAAATAGTTTGGTATCATCAACTAAAGAGGAGACAAACTGTAAATCATAAGTTAGATGTTTTCTGAGTGTGGGGGGGGGGGGGGGGAAATGAATGTAAAAAGGGTAGGCGCTATAAGCGTTTGCTTCAGCCAACTCCTTTTCGGTCAGATCTTTTCAGGCTTGTATACACCCAACCAGCAATCACTGTTTGTTCTCTTATTTTGTTTTCTTGCTTTTCTTTAATCACAACTGTATTGAGCTGTACTTGTGAAATTGACCGAAATAAACTAAACTAAACTAAGTGACAGCTGATTCATCTATAGCTTAACTTGTACTTAGAAACAATGTTAACATGTTCAACACATCCTAAACTACATGTGTATCTTGTGTTACTGTAAACTCCTCTAAAAATATGAAATTTTTCACGTGTAGGCTAATGCATGTATAAAACATTTTACATTGTGAAAAATATGATATCGTTTTTACAAAATGTGTGAAAGTATCTTACTTGTCTCAATTGGAGAGGAGGAATCAGCTCTGGTTGTTGTTGCAGGCAGGTCAGCTGGAGGAGTGGTTGTTGTTGCAGGCAGGTCAGCTGGAGGAAGAGAAACTGGTTAAAGGTGAAACACATTCTGTTATATGTGTTTAAAGAGTTTTCTACCTTTAACTTTTAACTTAAAGTAATTGATGCTTGAAACACTTAGATCCAGTTACCATATTCACCATGTAGTAATCAGATATAGCCACAAGCAGCAATTTAGGGGTCCAAGCACAATTTGAAAAGACAAACAGACCAAACATTCCAGAAGGTAAAAGGACACACACAAACTGACATGTTGTGAAGTTCAGACATGCAGTCTTAGCTTTAGTGTCGGCCCGTGACTTCTGTCAAGTTCATCTTTTTATTATAATCACATTGATGGAGTTGTTCACAACTGACACACTTCCTATTATTTGTCCTTAATAACTGATGAGTTTAGAACGGACACGTCTGGATTAGATCTCACAAACTTCCACATGAAAGGTTGAGCCTTTACCTACTGAGCCAAATAAACACCTGGTATAGGTTTAGTGAGGAGAAACTAACTAAAGGAAGAAGTCATGTAATACTGCAACCTATGGCAAGTAAGACTTGTCCACCTGGGGATTTGAACCCTGGACCTTTGGAACTCCAAAGAAGGTGTCTTTACTGCCTGCTCCACTGGAGAGACATTAATGTTTACACACAAAACATTACATTAAACCATGAATATAAATTGGCAGAGTATCTCTTTACTGTCAGAGATATAAAGCAGAGATTCTGACTAAATACAGACTGAGTGACCACAGTAGCCATAGAGAAAGGACGACACAAGAACTCCTGGCTACCTCCAGAGCAAAGAGTCTGTGGTCACTGCACGACAGGTAGACTGAGATGCACTTTCTCTTAAAATGTGACAAATATAAAAACATAAGAGTAGAATCATTTAAGAAATTAGATTTGTTAATCCCAAACTTTACAGAGCGAGATGACAACGACAAACAACAGATTAAATTAGGAGAGGAACCTGCAGCACATTTAGCTGCACAATATGAGACTGCATGTCACAAACTGAGGGACAAATAAACATCACTGAATATGACATGTGAGCGCACACACAGACACAGACACACACACACACGTTCACTCACCCCCCCCCCACACTGGCCCCAGCAGCAAGGAGGTAACACACACACACGCACGCACGCACGCACGCACGCACGCACTCACACACACACACACACACACACACACACACACACACACACACACACACACACACACATCCCCACACTGGCCCCAGCAGCAAGGAGGTAACACACACACACACACACACACGCATGCACGCACGCACACACACACACACACACACACACACACACACACACACACACACACACACACACACACATATGTTCACTCACACCCCTACACTGGCCCCAGCAGCCAGGAGGTAACACACACACACACACACACACACACACACACACACACACACACACACACACACACACACACACACACAGTCTTACACAAGCACACAAACACAGAGCTGTGTTCACTGTTTTCTATTGTTGACTTGTACTTTTCTCCTTTTCTCTTTCTTTCTGCACTTGATGCTTTGGCAACATTCTACCTGTTACATTCATGTCAATAAAGCATCTGAAATGAACTGAACTGAGAGAGGAGAGTGAGAGAGAGAGGAGAGAGAGAGAGAGAGAGGAGAGAGAGAGAGGAGAGAGAGAGAGGAGAGAGAGAGAGAGAGAGAGAGGAGAGAGAGAGAGAGAGAGAGAGAGAGAGAGGAGAGAGAGAGAGAGAGAGAGAGAGAGAGAGAGAGAGAGAGGAGAGAGAGAGAGAGAGAGGAGAGAGAGAGAGAGAGAGGAGAGAGAGAGAGAGAGAGAGAGAGAGGAGAGAGAGAGAGAGAGAGAGAGGAGAGAGAGAGAGAGGAGAGAGAGGCCAGAGGAGACAGATAAAGAGGAGAGGGAGAGAGATAATAACAAAGGCAGAAACAGGAGGGAGAGGCAGGGAGACAAAAAGATGTGTGCAAACGGAAAAACATGACAGTTGTATAGTGTGTGTGTGTGTGTGTGTGTGTGTGTGTGTGTGTGTGTGTGTGTGTGTGCTGGTTCATATTCACTGTCATGTTTCTGTACATTAGAAACAGAAGAGACAGATGAACATTGTTGTGTTGATGAAACTACATCAGGTCATGTGACTCTACCTGTTCTCTGCAGAGAGCTCTTCCCATAGAACACATCCTTCTTCAGGTCATCAATGCAGGTCTGTGAAAAATACTTCTTGTTCTCTGCTAACTGAGCTGTGTTCTTATTCCAGCTCTCTGCGGTTCTGACAGCCTCTGGTTTAGCAGCGATATATGTCCATGTTGTCATGTTAAACACCATCAAGTCTTCTCCATCATAGCCATACTGATCAAACCCTTTAACTTCTCCTGTCTCATCATCCCATTCACAGCCATGCATCCTCTGGTAGGTGTGGACACCTGAGAGAGAGAGAGAGAGAGAGAGAGAGAGAGAGAGGGAGAGAGAGAGAGAGAGAGAGAGAGAGAGGGAGCGAGAGAGAGAGAGAGAGGGAGCGAGAGAGAGAGAGAGAGAGAGAGAGAGAGAGAGAGAGGGAGCGAGAGAGAGAGAGAGAGAGAGAGAGAGGGAGCGAGAGAGAGAGAGAGAGAGACACACACACAGAGAGAGGAGAGAGGAGGGAGAGAGAGATAGACAGAGAGAAGGAGAGAGACAGAGGGGGGGGGAGAGAGAGAGGGAGAGAGAGAAAGCGAGAGATAGAGAGAGAGAATCTCTGTTGGTTATTATGGGATGGACAGAAACACTGTAGCCTATCAGACTAGGCTACACCAGACGAGCATAGTCTAGTTGTGTGTGCGTGCGCGCGCGTGTCTGTCCGTGCTTGCGTTCGCGTGTGTGCGTTCGTGTGTGTTTGTGTGTGTGTGTGTGTGTGTGTGTGTGTGTGTGTGTGTGTGTGTGTGTGTGCGTGCGTGCGTCGCGCATATGCAACCGCGTGCGCACGTGTGTCTGTGCTGCGTGCCCCGTTCTTGTGTGTGAGTGCGTGGGTCATGCAACTTTCAAAGTCATGCTACTACAAAGCAGGATGAAAAACATTTCAGCAGAATAAAGTGAAACATAAACAAACCTCCAGTTTGCTTAAAGAGCTCCTTATAGAACTCAATGTTGTCTTTGAAGATCTGCTGGTCACTCAGACACTTCTCAGTTTGTCTCTCCCAGAACTGTGGATCATCTGCTGTTGCGTTGATCATCCAGTCCTGTTTGGGTTCTGCTCTCATGGTGTTGCTATCATAGTGAAACACCTGAACTCCATCAACAAACCAAACCTCCACAAACTCTGGGCTGTTTGTGACTCCAGAGGATCCAGTGCTGAGATGCTTCAGAGAGTGAGTCACTGTGGGACAAACAGGGAAGAAACTCAGCTTTTGATTTACATTTTAAATAGCCTACATTTGTACACTAACAACACAATAAAGAATTTCAATCTCTGTTCAGTGACGATGTCGCCAAATCACACTTAATTCAATGAATTAATGTACTCTTTCAAACCATTCTATAGATTTAAACTGCTTTACAGTGAGCAGCCTCCAGCAGAACCGAACTCATTTTGTCAGATTGATAAACTCACCAGTGGAGTAAAAACTCTAACATGCTGCTGGTGAGTGGACACACATTGTCAGATGAAATAATACTATAATATGAGCAGAGTTACTGTAATCACATTACTTTTGTCGGTAACGAGTAGTGTAGGCACTACTGTACCTAAGTGCAGTAATCACATTACAGTTACTAATCAAACGCTTACCTCGTTACATCATGCGTACTAGCAAGATAAGTATAGAGAGAAAAGATCTCCGTTTTAATAGCAGATCCTGTGTCCCATCAGACGGGTCATTTAACTGCACAGCAGAATCAATCATGGTGCCAATATTTCAACTTGGTATTAGCATGCAGAACAGCACTATTAGTCGACACATCGCTTATCAGAGATAACTAACATCATGCATATAGAACAATAAATCATTTTAACCTCCAAAACACATTGACAAACAAACAATTGACACGAAAACACAGTACCCCCAGGGCATGCTGGGAACTCCGCCCACTTTCCTCTTCCATGGGTTAAATTTCCCAGAAGGCTTTGCATAACTTTTTACACTCCGTTTTACAATTAAATCAGGCTAAAGAGTGTTAGATATAAATAATATGTATTTTAACACAACATGCAATTCTGGAATATCTGAATATTGGACAAAATTAAATTAAATTAAATGTAAACGTAAACCATGAGAGAAACCCACATACAGCTATGGGGTCTGTAAATACCCCTTGTAAATACAACGTGTTCTAGTGAAGTGGGCGCAGTGCGGTATGTTCCGTAATAGTCTGCCAGCAATCTGCCAGCAATCTGCCAGCAATCTGCCAAAAAGCGCCGTCTTGTTGCGCGGAAGGACAAGATGTGACACTGCAAACGCCCTGGACAGAACCACCTAGCTACGGTAGCCTACGACATAAACCTCTCAAAGCATCTGCAGTGGAAACATGCTAACACAAAGCTGGTTGCAGACCCAAGCTGAGTCGCCTGCCTCGACCCCAAGCAAGCAGCAAAAGCTTTCTTTTCACCAGGTAACATCAAAATCAGAGATGGACAGGCTTGTTGCCTCCTCCTACATGGTAGAGGAAATCTTGCCAGTTTCAACAGTAGAATGAAATCGCCATTTTTCAGAAACATATTGAGCAAAATACAGATGGCAGGGAACCTACAGCCACCATCAGACAGGAAAAGTTTTGCAACCTACCTTATTACGATAGAGATTTGTGCTAATATATGGGCATATATGTAAGGATTAATGTTGTATTGTTAACTGGCAAATTACGTGACAATGCATCTCAGGCGATGTTACGGAGTAACGCAAAAGTAATGTAACGAGTAGTGTAACGAATTACTTTCTCCAGGGAGTAATCAAGTAAAGTAAGGCATTACTTTTTTTGAAAGTAATGTGTAATGTGTAATATATTACTTTTTTGAGTAACGGACCCCAACTCTGAATATGAGTGATGTGAGTCAAGAGTGATCATCTGAAAGCATCAACAGGCTATAGAAAATATATATTCACATCAATTCTCCATTTAACTTAGCAATACTAGGAAGGTTCAAATGTATTCATGTTCATACACTTAAAAGCAGATGTGAATATAATTCATCTTAACATGATATCAGCCTAATCACATTTCACTGATAACAACGACATGTTTAAAGGAAAGATTTGAAATGTGATCTTACCTGGAGATGCATCATGAAACAAAAGCAGCAACAAAACCAACTCCTTCATCTTGTTTTGGTAAAGATGTTGTATTTAACGATAAAGATATGTTAGTGACATTCAGTTAAGTCCTGTTTGTATGTTTTAAAGCTTTGTCCTTGATAAGTCCTTATTCTGAAGATGAGGTTATAGGCTAGTTGTTATCTTGTCTCAGATGAGGTTATAGGCTAGTTGTTATCTTGTCTCAGATGAGGTTATAGGCTAGTTGTTATCTTGTGTCAGAGGCACAGCAGTGGCACAGCATCAAAGCTGCTCATGTATGTGGAAATGCTTTTATTCGTTGAGGGTGTGTCTTGTCACAGGAAACGAACATTGTGGTCACAGCAAAGGAACATGAGCTGTTTAGCTTCTTCTTCTCAAACACGTCATACTAAATTACATCTTCAGAATAATCTTCCCTTTGTTCCCAAACATATGATGCATAGGCTGTATTGCTTATAGCCTATCTAAAATAAATAATCTACAAATTATATCAATAACAAACTTTTATTTTTTATTTATTTTTTGTCTGACCGGTAAATAAAACAAGTAGATAGGCCCGGTCTGGCCCAATCACATCTTTATGATGATGAGGAGAGGGAGAGAGATGAAGGTGAGAGTGGAGGGAGGAGCTTGCAGTAAGCAGAAGCTAAACTGTATTAAAGGAACACGCCAACATTTTGGAAGATTCACATATTTGCCATATTCCCGATAATAAGATGAGAAGATAGATGCTTTCTCTTCCCTGTGTGTGCAGCAGAAAGTAGCGTGGCGCCCCTCCTGCTACAGTGGTAGTGAACGGTACAGCAGCCTATCCCCTGTCTAGAACACTAACGTGATTTAAAGTCACCCATAAAACATACTTCTCATCAAAATATCTTAAAGTACGACAATACATGGCAAATTGAGGTACTCTTCTTTTGTTTTTAAATGTGAAATATCACAAAAAACACAAAAAAGTTTATTATGGGGGACACTATAAAAAATATGTCAAATTCGGGAAAAATGAGGTAATCGTTATAAACCCCCCCCCCCCCAAAAAAAAAGAAACAGGAGCTCCCAACTTCTCCTTCGGTCCACCCATTCATGGGAATTGTGTGGTGGGAAAAGAAAAAAAAGTCACCACAATACCTTTCCCGAAGATATTTTACCCTCTATCACTAACGTCGGGTGAAAATCACCCGAACACGTAGCCGGTAGAAAAAACCATGAATGGGCGCAGGGAAACAAACCTACATTCAATGACGTCAGTGAGCATCTTGAAGGTACCTAAGGACCCGCCCACCTCAGACAGCAGCAAGACAATGAAAATCACCTGAATTCAATTGTCCGGGTGAAAATCACCCGACGTTAGCGTTCTAGGGTTAAGCCCAATTTTCTGTCGACACTCTTGAAACCGTCGCCGACAGTAATGAGGACTTGAGTCGACACTTTCAAGTGTCGACGAGAAGTGTCTCCTACCTATGAAATGTCTAATGTCGCTGACTACGTCACATAGTGTCGTGCATGTGTGATTGGTAAATAGAAGCGAGGCACGCTTGACTTCCTTGTTTTGGTTTTCGTTGTATTGAAATCGATTGAAATGAATATGAAAACGTGTCCCCGCTATTTTTATGGGCCTGTCCTGGATGTATGACTTTGTGAAAATCACAAAGAACACCGTGACCAACTTCCCAGAGAGAGAGGAGGTCAGTTGTGTGTCATTATGCTGCAGGTGAACGTTACATCAGGTTGCAGGGACAGCGCTGTTTATGTCCAACGTGGTTATTAACCATAAATGCAACACCATGGGGCAACAGTTTATTTTTATGTGTTGAGCAACACTTTCCAATAAGTATAAATTAGGCTTTATGGTTAGGCACAGGCCTAACCCTCCTGCCCCGAGCCTTTCCCTGGAGACCTTAACCCAGTGATACTCAACTTGCGACCCGCGATAGGGTGCAGAGTGCCCCCCCGACCATTTTCTAATAATTTCATGTTAGTTTTCATTGTGAATTAGAATCTATTTCACAATCAAAACTAACGTGAAATAAAGTTTGACTGAGCTCCAGCTAAATTGTGAAAAAAATACAGCCGTCTGCTCGTCACCCAGGCACTTACGGTATGTACAGTATGTACTTAACCTAACTAACTTGACCTAACTAACTATCCGGTGTGCACAACATTGTCAGACTAAACTCCGGCTGACACCCCAAAAACCTACAATCCGCTGCAGAAACATTTATATTGTTTGTTTATTAACTGGCCCCTGGCCTCTTATCATTTCATTAAAGTGGCCCCCGGGCAAAGCAAGTTGAGTATCCCTGGACTAAACCAAACCAGGGAGAGAGTTCTCCTTGGAAGACTAGCTCCAGCTCCCCGGCGTAACTTGCCCTTTGCCTCACCCAGACCAGGTGTGTCCGTGTTCGTTCCATAATAACGCCCGAGGTGCAACTGGAGGGAGGGAGGTGAGGGAGGAGGAAGTGAGGAAGGAGGAGGGAGGGAGGTGATGAAGGAGGGAGGATGAGGTTAGGAAGGAGGGAGGAGGAAGTGAGAAAGGAGGTGAGGAGGGAGGGAGGAGGAGGTTAGGAAGGAAGGAGGAGGAGGAGGTGGGGAAGGAGGTGAGGAAGGAGGGAGGAGGAGGTTAGGAAGGAGGAGGGAGGGAGGTGAGGAAGGAGGGAGGGAGGAGGAGGTTAGGAAGCAGGGAGAAGGAGGTTAGGAAGGAGGGATGAGGTTAGGAAGGAGGTGAGGAAGGAGGGAGGAGGAGGTTAGGAAGGAGGGAGGAGGAGGTGGGGAAGGAGGAGGGAGAGAGGTGAGGAAGGAGGGAGGAGGAGGAGGTGGGGAAGGAGGTGAGGAAGGAGGGAGGAGGAGGTTAGGAAGGAGGAGGGAGGGAGGTGAGGAAGGAGGGAGGAGGAGGTTAGGAAGGAGGAAGTGAGGAAGAAGGGAGTAGGAGGTTAGGAAGGAGGGAGGAGGTTAGGAAGGAGGTGAGGAAGGAGGGACGAGGAGGTTAGGAAGGAGGTGACCGTGCGGGTGACCTGATGGTGCCGTATTTTTTTATTAGGCTAATTAGCTAATGATGTGATGTCATCAGTGATGATGTCAAAGGTGATGTCATAAGGGCGCACACACACACACACACACACACACACACACACACACACACACACACACACACACACACACACACACACACACACACACACAAGGAGGCATTGTGACAAGATCAGTGATGTCACACAAGGAGGCATTGTGACAAGACTGATCAGTGATATCATAGGGGGGCACACACACACACACACACACACACACACACACACACACTGATGATGTCATCAGTGATATATATGGGCACACACACACAAGGAGGCATTGTGACATCACTGATGCAATAACATTTAGTGAGCTACACACATACACATGCGCGCGTGTCAATAGGGCAGGCGAGGCCGAGCTACGGGCGAGGCTGCACAGCGGCCTAGTTAAACAAAAAACCAAAGTCATAAGCATAAAAGTAGGGGAGGCGGAGACATTTGAGAGCGACACACAGGAGTGGAGGGATTTCCCTTCACTCTGACTCAAATGCAGCCAATGGCAGAGCTTATCCCCACAGCCTGCTTCCACTGAGTCACACTACAGACTGACTGAGCCAACATCTCCTCAAGTCAACTCATTTGTATAGCTCTAATTCACAAGCATGTCTCAGAGGGCTTTACAGAGATGATGTCTAGCTAAAGCCCCTGGGCCTGGATACATAAAGGGCCTTCCCCCTCACAGCTCACATGCACACAATTAAGGCCAGAATAATAAAAGACTCTGGGCCAGGTTTATCCATATATCACATCAGGCGAGTGCCCAGGGGCACCAGTTCATTTGCCTTGTTGGGGGGGCACCACACATTCAAATTCAATTCTTTTTAAGCTTGGTCATATTTTCTTTATATATTAGGCCTATAAAAATTAATTATAACCGAAATGAATCTTCAATACTAAAAGAATATATGCATAATGAGAAAGAATCATGATTGGTGTGTAGGTGCCCCCTCCCCTCCATCACATTTGAATGTATCTAGTTCAAGCATTTTGTGTGGTGAGAGAAAACATGGTCACCAGAGGAACTGCTAAGAAAAGGTAGGCTGAAAACTACTTCCCCAAGTGTGCTCACCACAGTCAGGCTTTTCTTAACCCTGCCTGGTAACTGTGGGTGAGAGATCTAAACAATTTAAAGAGCTCTGTCTCTCACCCTGTAGACTAAGGGTGAGAGACAGTTTTCACAACTTAAAAGAGTGAAGAACGAACTGGTCGAGTTGATGCTTCTTGAAAGGTTTTCTCTTTGATCTGGATGTGCTGTTTGTGATGCTTATAACAACCATAATAACAGATAGCCTGTGCATTGCAATATATTCAGTGGGCCGCGCTATCTGGTACTGGTATCTGAACTGCTATCCCAGTTCCAGTACCTCAGAGTCACTTTGGACTCAAACCTATCTTTCAGGAAACACATTAACCCATTGATACCTGATGCAGCATTTGTGTGTGTATCCCTTTAAAACCGCGAACCGTGTATGATGCGGTTCGCATATGAAGGGATACACACACAAATGAGGGATATACACGCAAATGCTGCATCAGGTACCAATGGGTTAAAAAGGTAAAAAGCACAATTAATTTCAATGTATTTAATTTTAAACAAATCCGGCCCTTCTTAACAGTTGACGCTGCAAAGTCATATCTTCATTGTATGGTTTTTTCCCACATTGAATATTGCTTCACTAACTGGTCGTTTGCAGGTGCCACAGTCATAAAACCCATTGAACAGCTGTTTAATAGAGCCATCAAAGTATTTGTTAGAAAACCACGATCATACCATCACTGTAACATTCTGGATCATACCATCACTGTAACATTCTGGATCATACCATCACTGTAAGATTCTGGATCATACCATCACTGGATCATACCATCACTGTAACATTCTGGATCATACCATCACTGTAACATTCTGGATCATACCATCACTGTAACATTCTAGATCATACCATCACTGTAACATTCTGGATCATACCATCACTGTAACATTCTGGATCATACCATCACTGTAACATTCTAGATCATACCATCACTGTAACATTCTGGATCATACCATCACTGTAACATTCTAGATCATACCAACATTCTAGATCATACCATCACTGTAACATTCTGGATCATACCATCACTGTAAGATTCTGGATCATACCATCACTGTAACATTCTGGATCATACCATCACTGTAAGATTCTGGATCATACCATCACTGTAAGATTCTGGATCATACCATCACTGTAACATTCTGGATCATACCATCACTGTAACATTCTAGATCATACCATCACTGTAACATTCTGGATCATACCATCACTGTAAGATTCTGGATCATACCATCACTGTAACATTCTAGATCATACCATCACTGTAACATTCTAGATCATACCATCACTGTAACATCCTGGATCATACCATCACTGTAACATTCTGGATCATACCATCACTGTAACATTCAGGATCATACCATCACTGTAACATCCTGGATCATACGATCACTGTAACATTCTGGATCATACCATCACTGTAACATTCTGGATCATACCATCACTGTAACATTCTGGATCATACCATCACTGTAACATTCTAGATCATACCATCACTGTAACATCCTGGATCATACCATCACTGTAACATTCTAGATCATACCATCACTGTAACATTCTAGATCATACATCACTGTAACATTCTGGATCATACCATCACTGTAACATTCTGGATCATACCATCACTGTAACATTCTGGATCATATCATCACTATAACATTCTGGATCATACCATCACTGTAACATTCTGGATCATACCATCACTGTAACATTCTGGATCATACCATCACTGTAACATCCTGGATCATACCATCACTGTAACATTCTGGATCATACCATCACTGTAACATTCTAGATCATACCATCACTGTAACATTCTGGATCATACCATCACTGTAACATTCTAGATCATACCATCACTGTAACATTCTAGATCATACCATCACTGTAACATTCTGGATCATACCATCACTGTAACATTCTGGATCATACCATCACTGTAACATTCTAGATCATACCATCACTGTAACATTCTAGATCATACCATCACTGTAACATTCTGGATCATACCATCACTGTAACATTCTAGATCATACCATCACTGTAACATTCTGGATCATACCATCACTGTAACATTCTAGATCATACCATCACTGTAACATTCTAGATCATACCATCACTGTAACATTCTGGAACAACTTCACTTCTTAAGCTATGAGAATGTCAAGATCTTTAAGAGTGCTTGTTTTATCTGCAAATATCTACATGGTCTAGCCCCCCCTCCTGTTCAGGAATTCATCCACAAGAAAAGAATCACTGGATTTGACACCAGGTCAAACACCAGAGGTGACTGTGAGGTCCATCATAGACTGACCACGTTTGGCCAAAACGTCCTGTCTATAAAAGGCAGTCAAACGTGGAACAGTCTCCCAGTTTCCTTGAGGGAAAGCCCCACCCTGGCCAGACATGTAATCACTTATAGTATGTTTTCTGTGGTTTTTGTATTTTTGAGTGTACCTCATCACTATCTATGCTTCTTTTTTTTCTTTTTTTTAAGTTGAACAAGACACAGACATACATTGACACTGAAAGGAAAAGAAGACAGGGACAGAAAGAACAAACGAAAAATAAAACTGACACGGGGGGATTACATTTCTCTGTCTTTGAATCCTTCTTTTTAGATCGTTATTGGATTCTGCTCGCCTCCTGCCCTGAAAGCGACCCACTTTTCCCACCTGCAATCCAATATCTTGGCCTTCGTTCTGATACGAAAAGTCATTTTTTCCATGGAGTGAATCTCCTCCACTATAGCCATCCACAGATCCGCTCCCGGTGGGTCTTCTTTGAGCCAGCTCCTCGTTATGGCCTTTTTCCCCGCAAGAGTGAGAATCTTAAAAATATAGATGTCCTCCTTATGTATGGCCTCTTCTGTGATTAACCCAAGGTACACAACCTGTGGCTCCCTAGGGAACTCGTACCCCAAGACTTCTTTTACAGTTTGATTAATCGTGACGCAGAAAGATTGTATTTTTGTACATAGCCAGAAAATATGGGA
>NW_028152119.1:120000-128109 GCF_964638095.1 Poromitra crassiceps
GAGTTAGCTCTCTTACATAGCTTTAGATACTAGGCTCGTTCCGGCTGATTTGCCCACCTCAAGAGGTTTGCGCGGACGGAATAAAGCAGGCTTCGGGGACCCGACCCTGTACCCTCCACCAGCGGCGTCGGAACAAGTCATCTAAAAGCTAAGAGTATCTTCCTTAGTTAACTGTTTGTTGCTACCGCTGTGTAGTTCTGCTGCTACCGCCGTGTAGTGGTTATTGCTGCCGCTGTGTAGCTTTGCTTCGCTCCCCTGGCTGGGGCAGCGTTTTCGTTTGAGGGCCAAATTAGGTCCGCGCTCAAAACTGTTAAGCTAGGTTGCATACGTGCTGTTAGCTTACAGTGTAGCACTAGAGCAATAGGCTAGCCAGCCTGGTTTTTGCGGATAAGCTAGCGTGCACCCGTGTCGTTAGCGTCCGTTTGCTTGTTTTAGGCGCCGGCTATATTGTCAGAGCGCGCACGTTACTCCAGGAGTAACGTTAAATAGATAGTTAGCGAGTTGCTCAGTGCAGCTAGCTTGGACTAGCTTGTAGCACTCCAGCTATCTGGCTGCGTCCCCAGACAGGGTAACGACTACCTCTGTGTAGGGCGCGCGGTAAGCGAGAGTAGTAGCTAGAAGCCATGCTCTTCAGTTAGCTAGATAGCTAGCTTGCTACCCGTGCAGCTAGTATCTAGTGTTGTAGCACTCCAGCTTCTTACCGTCGCAGGCTATTGCTTACACGGTAACCCCGTTATTCCTGTTAGCAGAGAGAGGGGGGAACAGCTAGGTGCTGTGTTAGCTGTGAGGCTACGCTGGCCGGTTACGACCGGCACAATGAAAATGATGTGTGCACTGCCTAAGGGCATGAGCACACTGCACAGGCGTTGCTGGGACCTACATACGGCTTGTAGTGTAGATTTTACTGGCGCCGGCCCCTAAGGGGGCACTCTGAGATTTAGCTGAGCGAGTACGCTAGCTAAAAGTTGTTTTGACTTCTCTCAGTTGTTACCCTTCTTAGCCAGCTTGCTTGTCTGCTAAGTGTTGCGTGCAAATAGCATCTACTAGATTGTAACTCCCTCTGAGGAGTTTCTTCTGAGATTGACTAGCTTCGCGGGCCGCTGGCCTCTGCCTGCGGTCACGCTTGCTTCCCCGTGTTACTCAGGGTAGAGACTCGCTGCACCGGCTTGTACGCAGGCTTGTGTTAGCGCACGCTTGTCTCTCAGTGCTTACGCTAGCTTAGCTAGTGGCTGGTTCACACCTGTTCTCGCGGGTTAACAGGTTGTGGGTATTGTTGCCCCCCCGTCGGGCTGGGCTATTGCCGCTTACGTTACCGTTGCACGCGCACGTTCGCTAGCCTCCGGGTTGCTTACTGTCTAGCCTGTGCTTCTTGTTAGCCTGCTAGCCTGCTTAAACGGTACTCCCGCTAACAGGGTGCGGCCCGCGGGAGCTTGCTATTAGTGATTAGCTTCCGGCTTTCTCTTGCTACTAGCAGGGAAAGTCAGTGAGGGGATGGGCTGTGTGTATCACTGCATTGGCCGAGTATGAACCGGCACGTTAAGTGCGTGTTCTGCCTTGAGCATGAGCACGCTGCACAGGCGCCTTGAACCCGCGGTCTTGCAGCTGCTGGGCTAGCCCAGGGCCGCAGCTAAGCTCTTGAGAGCTGACCAAGGTCCGCTCTCAAAAGAGTGTGAAAGCTAGCTTGCATATGTGCAGATAGCATTAGTACTGTTTAGCACAGAACTATAGTATGGTTGCAGATAGCTGGCGTGCACCCGTGCAGTTAGTATCTGTGTGCTAAGTACATTGGGCGCGAGCTACCTCCGCTACAATAGACGTACCGCCCCGTGCTGGCGCTACGCGTCCAGCAGGGGTTACAGCTCGCCAAGGTCTGGGCTCAGTGCCAGCCTTTGGCTGGTAGCTCTAAGGACAAGCCCACCTCCCTTGGTGCCCAAGGCCCGGGGTGGTTGGGAGCTCTCCATGGGTCGCACTCCCTTGTCGGGGCGCCCCCTGCAAGTGCAGGTAGCCTGGCAGGGGGCACAGCGCACCTTGGTCCATGGCCACGGCCTGGCCTCGGTTGGCAGCGCCCAGGTCAAGCCCACCGGTTGGCTCACCAAGGCTGGGCTCAGTTCCAGCCTGCGGCTTGTAGCTTTAGACCCACCGTCCTCGCAAGGCCCGAGTTCGGTCGGGAGCTCGCCCAGGGTCTCATACCCATCATCAAGGCTCGCCTTGGTCCATGGCTACGGCCTGGCCTCGGCTAGAGGCTCCTAGGACAGCCCACCATCAATGGTGCCGACGGCCCATTGCTGGTCGGGAGCTCGCCTGGGGGCCGCACTGTCGGACAAGTCCACGTGCGGCCGGTCTCGAGAAAGAACGTTACCTCCGCAGTCCCCCCAGCCTGCGAAAGTCGCACAGCAGGAGGGGGGGAGGGGGGGGGGCTACTTCGATACAACAGCGCGTCAGTAGGCGGAGCTTGCGTAAGAAGTTCTCCCCCAGCATGCACAGCTTCTACGGAACTGACCATGCGGCGGGGGGGCGTAGCCTCTCACGTCCCGCCCCCCCATCAGGGTACCGGATCAAAAGGTCCCGGTGCCCAGCAATATGCTCATGACGGGTTCCGCTCCTTTGGCCACAAGAGACCATCTTGTCCAACAGGCTCGATGCCTGGGAGCATCTATGTTCCCCGTCCCCATTACGCACACCCTCCAGAAGGGATACGCTCTGCAGTTTGCCCCGCACCCACGTTCGACGGGACCCCCGATCCGGCCGTGGAGGGGGAGGCCATGGACATACTCCACAAGGAGGTTATTCGTTCCTTGCCAGAGGGGCGATTCGCTCGGTTCCCAAGGCAGATGTGCGCTTGGGTTTTCTACCACAGGTACTTATCGTACCCAAGAAGGACGGCTCCATGCGTCCAAAATTGGACCTTCGGCATCTCAACAAGACGCTGAGGAAGTCCCGTTCCGAATGCTCTCTTCCCCGCCTATTCAACGAGTTGAGACAGGGGGATTTCTTACTTCCGGGGATCTGAAAGGTGCGTTCTTCCATGTCCACGTGGTCAGGAGACACAGGAAATACCTGAGGTTCTCCTTCCTGGGGAAGGCTTACGTGTCTTGCCATTCGGCATGTCTTGAGCCCGCGAACCCTCACGGTGTGCATGGAGACAGCCTTGGCTCCCCTCCGCGCGAGGGGGATCCGCGCTTCCTATATCTCGACGACGTTCGCTTAGCGGCCGAATCGAGGGTCCGTGCCACGGAACATACCAAGGTGGTGACCGATCACCGGCAAACCTTAGGGTGTTTGGTGAACTGGCAGAAGAGTGGCCTCGTCCCAGCGCAGGCGGCGACCTTCCTGGGGCTCGAGCTAGACTTCCTGCGAGCCTTTCGCCAGAGCGACAGGCTCGCACGGTTCGGACAGCAAGCCAAGGACGTTAGGTCTGTGCCCTCGGTGTCAGTGCATCAGTGCACAGTGATGTTGGGCCTGATGGCCTCAGCACTGCATGTGCTCCCGCTGGGGAGGCTACACATGCTCCCGTGGTCCAAATATGGGCCCTGGCCATATGGGCGGACCCCCGTTAGGGTACTCGGTGGGGCCCTGTCCCGCTCAGGATGGTGATTCGCACAGACGCCTCCCTCTGGGGAGGGGGTGCGATTTGCGGGCATTTTTCGGCGAACGGCCGGTGGGAGGCTCAGGAGCTTCGCCACATAAACGTGCTAGAGCTGAAGGCGATTCGCCGGGCTCTGCTTCAGGACAAGCCCACCATCAATGGCGCCGTGGGCCCATTGTTGGTTGGGAGCTCTCTTGGGGACCGCACTGCCGGACAAGTCCGCGTGCGGCCAGACTCGAAAGAGAACGTTGCCTCCACAGTCCCCCCAGCCTGCGGAGGTAACACTTCCAGCGGCTCACACATGGGCACCATGTGCTGATTCGCTCGGACAATATGGCAGCGATCGCCCACCTGAACAAACAGGGCGGTGTGCGGTCGGGGGCGCTGAACCATAGCGGGGATTCACCTGTGGGTGTATCCCCGTCTCCTTTCAGTGTCAGCGGTCTATCTGCCGGGACGGCGGAGTTACGACCGGCCTGCTGTCTCGAGGCAATCCCCGTTATACGGAGTGGTGCCTCCACCCTCGGGTGACGGAACAGGTTTGGGCCAGGTTTGGTCGCGCCTGCGTCGATCTCTTGCATCGCGGCGCGCGACACACTACCCACTGTGGTTCTCGATCCAGGAGGACAGCCCCCGTTAGGTCATGGCGCGCTGAAAGCGCACGTGTGGCTGAGGGAGGGGCTCTATGCGTTTCCCCCGACCCCCCTGATCCGTCAGGTGTTGGACAGGGTGAGGGAACAGCGCCTCCGGCTCGTTTTAGTCTGTTTTGGCCCAGGCAGACATGGTTTGCGGACCTGGTCTCCCTGGCGCAAGATCCGCCCTGGGCGTTGCCGGTACGGGCCGATCTCCTATCCCAGGCAGAGGGGGAGGTGTTCCACCCCTCCCCAGGCAGGTGGAAGCTAGCGGTCTGGCTCCTGAACGGGACCAGTTGCTAGCACAGGGCTTGCCCGACAATGTGGTGCGCACTATTCAGAGTGCTAGGGCTGCTAAAAATCGACCCGCACTCAGTACGCGTACAAGTGGCGGGTTTTTTCGCGATGGTGCACAAGTAAGGGTGTGGATCCAGTGAACTGCAGCGTGCGCCCAGTTCTCTGTTTCCTTCAAAGCTTGCTTGACGCGGGCCAGTCCCCGCAGTCGCTTAAGGTGTACGTAGCCGCGATTTCGGCTTGCCACATGGGGATTGAAGGGACCCCCGTGGGGGTGTGCCCTTTGGTCTCGCGCTTCATGAAGGGGGCGCGTAAACTGCGCCCGCCGTTGCGGTGCGTTTTTCCCAAATGGGACCTGGTTACGGTGCTGGACGGGCTAACGGGTCATCCGTTTGAGCCCTTGGACTCCGCCGATTTAAAGGTTCTGTCCTTAAATGCAGCAGGCCTGTATGGTTTTTGGGGACGATGGGCGCAGGGTTACGTTGCGACCTAACCCGGCGTACCAGCCCAAGAATATTAATGCCAGCTATAGGTCTATGGTTATAGACTTATCAGCATTCTGTCCCCCGCCGTTCAGTTCGGGTGAGGAGAGACGTTTGCACATGCTGTGCCCCGTAAGGGCGCTCTCGGCCTATGTGGCCAGGACGCGTTCATTACACATTACAGATCAGCTGTTGGTTTGCTTTGGGCAAAGGGCCCAGGGCGGACCCCTTTCCAAGGATCGCTTATCGCACTGGATAGTGGAGGCGATCGCGTTGGCATACTCTGCCGTGGGCAAGGTTCCCCCGGAGGGTATCAAGGCGCATTCGACGCGAGGTGACATCCTCTGCATTGTTGCGGGGTGTGTCGGTGGAGGACATGTGTGCCGCGGCCTCATGGTCCTCTCATCACACTTTTGTCAGGTACTACAGTCTCAACGTGTCCGGTTCGCAGTTCGCGCACGCGGTGCTGTCGGTGGCAAGAAAGTAGTATCATTGCCACTCTAATATGTCATTCGGTTAGGCATAAACGTTGCCATATGGCCGTGGTTCACCGGTGCCTTTCGGGTCGCCCTGTGGGTGCTCCCGGCAGCAAGGTCGGTTGAATTGAGGCACTAGTGAGAGCTTGAGTTCGAAACGAAGTAAAACGTTAGGGTTGTGCTACAACCCAGGTTTTACGAGTGAGAACGAGAGCTCTCACTACCCAGCCTTGCTGTGTCGATGCGTCACGGGGTGCGTCGGATCTCAGCGAGCTGGAAGAAATTAGAGTGATTATCCCTGGGCTGACAGGACGTGACGTAGTCACGTGGATCCGTGTCAGCCCCAGGGGGTACCACGCCACCTACGGGTGGCTGGTCGGTTTTAATGAAAAGTAATTTTGGAGCAAAATGACAGTCTTCCATAGGGTTGCGTCGCAGCGTTGTAGGCACTAGTGAGAGCTCTCGTTCTCACTCGTAAAACCTGGGTTGTAGCACAACCCTAACGTTTTACGATGTGTGTTACTCCAGCTACGTTATGGGTACACAATGGGTTTAACATGCAGGCTAGCAATGGCGTTAGCCGCTGTTTTTCATTATTTATCGGCTTAATATTACTATAACTTAACAACCGATAACGATAGCTGGAATAACACAATAATACACATATTTTCAGAACTGACCAGGTTGTCCAACTGACAGGAAATGTGTTTTATTACGTTAACTCCCGTCCCGGGTATAAGATGAGGCCTAGTAGTACACAAGCACCGTTAGCTCATCGCTAACGGATTAGCATCACATACAAACAGACGTTTTATTTTTTGTAGGCTATTAAAGCAACAAACGTTTTTATATGCATATCTGGGGGAAATGCTTTGACTGTGGGGATGTTCGTTCTTCACAAGCTCCTCGCTTAGTAACGATATACCAGGCAATAGACCAGGCAGCCTGGCTCACGTCTAGGCTAACGTTAGGTTGGCCTGCCTACACACACTACCAGGCGGGTACAACAGGGGCGTATGCAGAAATTGAATTATAGGTGGGCCTGGATCAAATTGGGTGGGCCTGGATAGGAAGGGGTGCAGATGCCCGGCCGAAGGCCGGGCATCTGCCGTTATGACGTCAAAATTAGCAAAAATTTGACGTGTTATTTTACTAAAAATAATGCATTTGACCATCATTTCAAGTAGAATGATACCACCCAAGCAAGAATATTTCAAGTGTTCAAGTGCTTTACTGAAATATTTGGACCATATAATGATAATACAATTATCTCAACCTTAAAAGGTTACATATAGGTGCCAAATGTTGCATACATGAATGCTTATACTTGTGCGTATACTGTTACTTTATACAGAAATTAGAACCACTGATCCATATACTGCTGTGAGTTTAAAAAATAACAACACTGAGGCTGCTTCAAGTTTGAACAAGACGCCCTCTGGTTTATTTATCCACAGAGAGAACAAAATTCCTAGATGTCATGAAGTTGTCATGCATTAGACTCTGGAGATGATGTGCCCTGCGTTTTTACAAAAGTAACAAAACCATTGGCTAGCAATGCAGCAGCAAGTTTGCCTCTAGAAAACAACCAATTACATTTTTTTTTTTTTTTTTTTTTTTTTTTTTTTGGGTGGGCCAGGGCAAGAAGTGGGTGGGCGTGTGCCTACCCAGGCCCACCCGTAGATACGCCCCTGGGGTACAACAACGTAGCCTCACGGTTAGATTAAACCAACATTTGCGCCAAAAGAAATGTAATCATAAAGTTAATCAAAATGCCACAGAAACATTAGGCTAATCAACACAGAGCTGTTCATCCGAGAATTTCCCCCAGTGAGAGGCTGAGCCAAGCAGCCCGGCTCCTCTTGCGGGTTGAGAGCAGCCCGGAGGTCTGACTTGTCTGGCTGATAAAACTCTCCGACAACGGAGAACGTTACAGGCTGCAGTACCCACAACACTATACCAGCAAACAACGTTGCGTAAAGCGTCAAGGTTAGAATTGTAAAACCAACATTTGCTCCAAAAGGAATTAAATCATAAAGTTAATCAAAATGCCACGAAAACATTAGGCTAGCTTAGTCAACACAGCAATGAGGCAGACCAGTGAGGCTGAGGGTGAGTGAGTGTGGCCTGCCTCCACTTCCGGCCCGCGCTGAGAGCACTCAGCAGGCAGCAGCCCGGAGGTCTAAAATCTCCGACAACCAAAATCAGATTTTCGTACAGGCGTCATTTTGATAAACTGATCTCATAGTGGGAATCTTCCTGGTTACTTTTGGCGAGACAAAAAATATTACAACTTAAAGTGTAATATTTACAGAGCTAGACTGTATATAAATACACAACGCACTGTGCGCATTCTAGAAACAGCAGCTCTACATAAGAAAGTTCAGAGGGGCGTGGAGCTCTCAGAGGTTCTCAATCAAGGGCGCTACTGCGCAGACTCTGGTTCAGTGATCTGGCCGGATTTTGGCTTAAAAAAACATACAGGGAGGAGATAGGGACACTCCCTCCATTCATATTATAACTCAATGGTACGTACGTATGTGTATGTGTGTGTGTAATATCAGTATTTTCTTTCATATCTACCTACTATCTATCATATACGCCTGGTACAGATTTAGGCTAAAGGAAGCAGAGATAAA
>NW_028152119.1:128309-140809 GCF_964638095.1 Poromitra crassiceps
GATGTGCTTCATCAGGTTCATTCATAAAATGAGGGTGATCTAACACACCTTTGTAGCGGCCGTGTGATAGAACGGCCGGCCCCTAAACGCATAGTTCAATCAATCAATTAGCTCTGGTAGAGAATCTAACAAAAAGAGAAAATATTTTTGAAAAAAATGTAGAAAAAATAGTACCAAAATTTGCCAATATAGGCTATATTAAAAACATAAATGTGACAAATCATCTCTATATATAGAAACATAGCTACATCTTACTGTATGTATGTATGTACGTATGTACGTATGTTCGTACACACACACACACACACACACACACACACACACACACACACACACACACACATATATAATGTGTCACTCTGTGTACAGTCTAACTAGGGAGTGTCACTCTGCTCTGTGTGTACAGTATGTGACTATAGAGAGTGTCACTCTGCTCTGTGTGTACAGTATGTGACTATAGGGAGTGTCACTCTGCTCTGTGTGTACAGTATGTGACTATAGGGAGTGTCACTCTGCTCTGTGTGTACAGTATGTGACTATAGGGAGTGTCACTCTGCTCTGTGTGTACAGTATGTGACTATAGGGAGTGTCACTCTGCTCTGTGTGTACAGTATGTGACTATAGGGAGTGTCACTCTGCTCTGTGTGTACAGTATGTGACTATAGAGAGTGTGACTGGGTCCATGTCCAGGGGAGTGAAGGAATGACCACTTTACAACACACCTGTTCTGGGCTCTGTGATGAAAAGAGTCTATTTGTTACCATGAATCTCATCACTCCTATTTAATTTGTAATAAAGGACAAAGTAAAGAAAGAGAACAAAAAAACTCTCCTCGAGGTACAACACCTTCAAACTGTGATCAGCTGTGCTGGTTTGAAAATCTGGACAGAGGAAAGTGCATTAGTGATGCATCTGCATGACTCAAAAACACATCATTGAGGTGGCAAAGCCTTCACTCCCTCAAGCTTTGACTTTTTATTATAAAAGATATGTATTATTCTTTGTGTAGGCTAAATGTTTTTATTTGATATTTGATATTATTGATATTTGTGCAGAGTACCTGTTTCGAAATACCCCCTTGCCACAAAAGTACATGTCGTGGTGGTCGCAGTAATAATGGTTGCTGTTTGTTTGCAATAAGAGTCCAACAAGATGTCAAATGAAAGCTGAATCCACAGATTCCAACAGTATCAGTCTGATCAGTCTACGAGCAAAACTCACTGAACTAGCAGCCGAAGAACAACACTTACTCTCACGACAGGAAGCGGTAATAGATTACTTTGAACATGTGTATTTTATATTTGATGCTTCTTGACTTGCAGCACTTGCCTTTTACATTTACTCTCCAAAGTTCTCTTACTATCTTTATTGATGTTATGCACTGAACACCAAAGTAAATTCCTTGTAGCCTGTGTGTAAACTTACTTGGCAATAAAGACAATTCTGATTCTGATTTTACAGACATCTATCAGTATCTTTTTTTACAACAATCTATTAGAATAAGTATCCTTTTAAATATTTTATAGAGGACTTGTGATTCATGTGTGTACAGAAAACAAGGAACCAACCGCCTTTTTTCTTTTCTGTTCTTATGACCAGAGAAACATTGGCTATAATGTTCACCAAGTTGATTGATTGATTGATTGATTTTATTTATGGATATAGCAGAACCAAATCCAAGGGACAGACATGTAAAAGTGCGAACACTTATTTCCAACATGGTCCCTGTTCTTATAAATCAGGACATACATAACATCAAATAAACAATATAGAACAATCAAAAGAACAAGGCTCAGCACGTTACTCTATAGTTTACTCAGCAAGAATTTTTTCAGAAAGTTTTTAAAACCATTCAGAGAATTCACAGACATAATTTCCTTATGGATCTTGTTCCATTGACCCCCAGGAAGCTAGTTCTCCCTACTTTGCTTTTCAGATTGGGTATAGTTTCAAGTTCGTTATGCTAGCCCTCGTGTTCCGATCATGAATGTCCCGCACAAACTGAAAGTACTTGGTAAAATAATTTGGACAAAGTTCATGCAATATTTTATAGACCATGATCATTTTTAACTGTTGAACTCTACTTTCAACGGGGAGCCAATTAACTATTTAAAATCTCTTAGTTGTACCACAGTACCAGGATATACAGGTGCAGTAGGATATATATAGGATATATGTATGTATATATATATATATATATATGTATATATATATATATTGTAGCGAATCAGCAGTACACATACAGGGGTGAGCATTGGTAGTGTCTCGACTGCAGATAGGAACTGATGTGTGGGAGTGTTGTATTGGGGGAACACTATGCGGTGGGGATACTTCTGGAGTGAACTGAGCATGCGCGTCAGTCCACACACACTACTTGGAGGGAAAGCTGCTAGCTTTGAGCGTGACAACCGCCGAGAGTTGTAATATAACTAACTGTGAATAAAGACCCTTGTACCATCAAGAAGCCTCTGCCTCATGAGATAACGGATACGTTACACTGGCGTCAGAAGTTTAAACGGTGAATATTGCCTCCAGATTAGCGAAATGGTTAACAAGTTCCTGAAGAAAGAGCGCAAGCGGCTCAACCGAGAGGCGGGAGAGGCGAGAGCCGGGGCAGACTACCAGCCGGCCGAGGAGGATGATGTCTGGGTAGACGCAGCTGCTACCACAGGGATCCAAGAAAGAAAAACAACAGAAAGCCTGGGGTTGGTGAAAATAAAATCCGAGCCAGACAGAGCTAGCACCGTAGCCACGGAAGCTAACCCGCAGCCCAAGGGAGCTAGCAGGCAAGCTAGCGAGGCGGGAGAAGGAGCGGAAGAACCGGGACCGGTGAGAGTGAAGATCGAGCGGGTTGACACTGCCGCTGTAGCCATGGAGGCTGTGCCACAGACCAGCGGAACCAGCCTACGGCCCGAGGACAAAGACGGGACACGGGTCGAGGCGGCAAAAGACGGCGAGCGGCGGGGAAGAAAGGAAATCACCCCGCCAAAATTCAACGGTAAAGTCGAATGGGAGGCGTACTGCAAGCAGTTTACAGAGGCTGCAGATTGGAATGGCTGGACGAGAAAGGAGAGAGCCAGCTACCTCGTCATGGCCCTCGAGGGCGAAGCTACAGCGTGCGTGTCGGCAATAGCTGATACAAAGGACTGGGATGTGGTGATGGGGGTCCTGCAGAGACGTTTCGGCCGATGCGAGGAGCAGGCCATCGTAGCCGCAGAACTGTGTAACAGACGCAGACGACAGGGTGAGTCACTACGTGCACTGGCAACGGACATTGAGACTCTCAGCCGGCGCGCATACAGCCAGCTACCGACGGAGACGCTGGATGGACTAGCCCTAAGCTACTTTGTCCAGGCCATCGAGCCACGGAGCCTAAGCCAGAAAGTAACGCTGGGACACCCGAAAACATTGGGAGCAGCGCTGGGGCTGGCACTGGAGATAGAGACAGTAGAAGGCTGGGACAAGAGCAGCAGCATAATGGAGGCCGCCCCAGTGGTCAGAATGGCCGCGGAGAGCCAGTTACAAGAAGAACCAGCGTGGAAGACGGCCTGGGCAGAGCAAAGCAACACGGTGAGAGAGCAGGGCGACAGGGTGAAAGAACTGTCCGAGTCAGTACAACAGCTGACAGAACAACTGCTCCGCAGAGCGACCCTGCAGCCCAACCCCGCTCGACAGCCCACTCAGCGGAACAACAGCTGGGCCAGAGGGAACATGATCTGCTGGGGATGCGGACGCCCCGGACATCGGGAAGCAGACTGCCGCCGGAGAGCGTGGAACCAGGGAAACGGCACAGGGCCCGTCCAGATGGGGCGAGACGGGTCTACGATGCCACAGTCCCCGTAGCCACATCATCGCAGGAGGGGGCCCACCGACAGCAACGGAGAGGTGGGGCTCCGCCGGGCCCCGAAGTAGACGTCATCGCCGGAGCTGTCAGCATGCAGAGCGGGCCGCGCGCGATGAACGGCTGCCATGTTCCAGTCTACATACAGGGGAGATACTGCGCCGCCCTGGTGGACACGGGGTGTACGGCAACGCTGGTGAACGTCAACATGATGCCCGAGGGGACGCGCCTGGAGCAGCCAGCAGCACAACTACTAAGAACAGTATCCGGTGAGTTGATGCCAATGAGGGGGAGGGGGCACGTAATGATAACAGTGGGAGAACAGACAGTGGACTTTCCGGTGTGGGTGGTAGAAATGACGGGACCCTGCATCCTAGGGGAAGACTACTTGACGCTAAACAAATGCACAGTAGACCTAGGAAAAAGCACATTGACATTTGCAGGGGGGCCAGTAGTCCAGATGGGCCACCCTCCCACCGTTCCAGAGGAGAGAGCTAATGTAAATAATATCACTGTATATCGCGTCACCGTAGTGCATGAGCCCCACCCAGCAGACCAAGCCCCTCCACAAAGCCCCACCCCTAGCCCACCTCCAAACACTTGCCCTCAGCCAGCGCAACAGGCAGAGGGGGAGAGAGAGAGGTTAGAGATGCTCAGGGGATTGCACAAACGCCAAAGCGAAGGGTTAGAGACCCAGCAGAGCGATGAACTGTGGAGGGTACTAGAGGAATATAAAGACATTTTCGCCATGTCAGATGATGAGCTAGGATGTACCCACCTGGTGGAACACGAAATAGACACGGAGGGGGCGCGACCCGTCAGGTCATATCCCCGTCGGATCCCAGCGGCGAGGAGAGAGATAGCGAACGAAGCTGTAGAGAACATGCTGCGGGCGGGGATCATTGAGCCATCAGACAGCCCGTGGGCGTCGGGGGTAGTGCTGGTGAAAAAGAAAAATAGCACCAAAATGCGATTTTGTGTAGACTATAGGGGGCTGAACAAAGTAACAAAAAAAGACGCATACCCGATGCCCATCATAGAGGAACTGTTAGACGCCGCGGGAGAGTCATCCTGGTTCTCATCCCTAGACCTCCGTAGCGGGTACTGGCAGGTGCCCCTCCGCGACGATGCCAAGCAAAAGACCGCCTTCCGCACAGAGAAGGGGCTGTGGCAGTTTCGAGTACTCAGCTTCGGGCTGTGCAACGCACCAGCAACGTTCGAGAGGTTAATGGAGAAGTTGCTGGGAGACATTCCGCGATCCGAATGCGTCGTGTATTTAGATGACATCTTGACACACGGGGGCACGTTCCAGGCCGCAGTGGGGGCGTTACGAAAAGTCCTGCAGAAGATAGCAGAGGCGGGTCTAAAGTTACACCCAGACAAGTGCCACTTCCTGAAGAGGAGGGTGGAGTTCTTAGGGCATGGCATCGGCGCGGGGGGCATTCGCACCCTAGAAGAGAAGACTCAGGCGGTCATGGAGTGGCCCACCCCCAGAAACAAAGGCGAACTCGAGAGCTTCGTAGGGCTAGCCGCATACTACAGGAAATTCGTGAACGGGTTTTCTAAAATAGCGGAACCGCTGTTCAGGTTAAAAGAGAAGAACGCAGACTTCCACTGGACGACAGAATGCCACCTAGCATTCAAAGCCCTCAAGAAAGCACTGACCGAGTCTCCAGTGCTTAGAGCACCAGACCCCGCCCTGCCGTTCCTACTAGACACTGATGCCAGCAATGGGGGTATGGGAGCCGTGCTGTCCCAGGCGGGGCCGGACGGGGAGCGGGTGGTGGCGTACTATAGCAAGACTTTCGATAAAGCAGAACGTAACTACTGCGTCACCCGCCGGGAGCTCCTCGCCGTAGTAGAAGCACTAAGACACTTTAGATATTACCTCCTGGGACAGCCACGGTTCACCATACGGACCGACCACTCGGCGCTGCAGTGGCTATGGTCCTTCAGAGAGCCGGAGGGACAAGTGTGCCGCTGGTTAGAGAAAATGGCAGACTACAACTTCACGATAGAACACAGGGCAGGGGCGCGCCACGTCAACGCAGACGCCCTGTCAAGACGACCCTGTGCAGAGAGAGGGTGTACATACTGCGAAAAAAGAGAAGGAAGAGAGAGAGAGCTCCAAGAGGAAGCTAGGATCTGCCCTAACCACACAGGGGATGGGCCAGTGTGCAGGACGCTGCGGGTAGCAGAGGCAGCGGATTGGAGGGGCCACCAAGAAAACGACAGAGAGCTGTCACCAGTACTGCAATGGGTAGAAGAGGGCCAGAAGCCGCCCTGGGAAGAGGTGGCAGGGGCCACCGACACAACCAAAGGGCTGTGGGCGGGGTTCGACACCCTGAGTTTGAGTAACGGAGTGCTGATGAAGTCCTGGAAGGAGCCAGCGACAGGAGAGCATAAGTGGCGGAAAGTAGTGCCGACAACGTTGAGGGAGGAGGTGTGCAGGAGCTGCCATGGAACTGTAGGGGCTGGGCACTTCGGGGTAAACAAAACGCTCCGCCGTATCAGACAAGGGTTTTATTGGGGGAGGATGGGGAGAGACGTACAGGACTTCTGTCGACGCTGCGACCTCTGCGCAGCGTACAAAGGGCCGTTAGATCAGTCTCGCGCCCGCTTCAACAACTAGCAGCAGGAGCCCCCATGGAGAGGGTAGGGGTAGACGTGATGGGACCTTTTCCCTGCTCAGACAGTGGAAACAAGTACGTCCTGGTCGCCATGGACTATTTCACAAAATGGCCAGAGGCGTACGCACTACCCGACCAGGAGGCGGGGACGGTGGTCGACGCATTAGTAACCGGCATGTTCAGTAGGTTCGGAGCACCAGAGACCCTACACAGTGACCAAGGGAGAAACTTTGAGTCACGAGTGTTCGCCACCATGTGCGAGAAACTGAACATTAAAAAGACACGGACCACAGCATTGCACCCCCAGAGCGATGGCCTTGTAGAAAGATTCAATAGAACGCTGAAAAAGCAGTTGGCCATCCTCACGGAGGAACACCAGAGAGACTGGGACACGCACCTGCCGCTCATCCTCATGGCCTACAGATCCGCCACACACGAGTCCACCTCCTGCACCCCAGCTCTGCTCATGTTAGGTCGAGAACTGCGGACACCAGCAGAAATAGCGTTCGGTAAGCCACCAGATGCACTGGACGCTCCCCCAGGGCGAGAGTACGCCAGGAGGCTACAAGATCGCTTAGAGTCCGCTCACCACTTCGCGCGGGACCAGCTAGAGAAAGCAGGCATGAAACAAAAAAGGAACTATGATGTGAGGGCAAAAGGAAACCATTTCCAGGGGGGGGAGTTGGTCTGGGTGTACACACCCCAGAGAAAAAAAGGGCGTAGCCCTAAACTGGACTGTCACTGGACAGGCCCATGCAGGGTCATGGAGAGAATGGGGGAAGTGGTGTACCGAGTGCAGATGCCACTTGGTGGCAGGAAGGTACTCCACAGAGACAGGTTGGCCCCATACCGGGGGGGGTGCACCTTTTCCCCAGATCTCGGCCGCCCGGCGGTTTCACCTAGACCGGCTGAAAGAAGGACTCTGTTCCCACAGAGAGGGGCGTCCGGCTATGACCGGGCGGGCCCCACCCAGGGGCGTGAAAGCCCAGAGACAATGCAGGTGGGATCAGCCCCGCAGACAGATTCACAGAGACTAACACGGCCACGGAGAGAGCCAAGGGCTCCAGGACGATTCCACAACTTTGAGTTGTACTAAAAAAAAAAAAAAAAAAAAAAAAAAAAAAAAAGAGAGGAGATGGTGGTTGGAGATGTTGTATTGTTGTAACAGAAAGTAAAAAAAAGGTGCATGACATGAGATATTGTGGGGGAGATGATGTGGGGAAGTCTGAGAGTGCAACATGCTGTGATTGAAAAAAAAAGAAGCTGTTAAAGAAAAAAAGATGTTTTGGTACAAGGGGGTGTGTGATGTGTTATCAACGTGGGCGTTGACCTTATTGTTGGGCGGGGAGTATGTAGCGAATCAGCAGTACACATACAGGGGTGAGCATTGGTAGTGTCTCGACTGCAGATAGGAACTGATGTGTGGGAGTGTTGTATTGGGGGAACACTATGCGGTGGGGATACTTCTGGAGTGAACTGAGCATGCGCGTCAGTCCACACACACTACTTGGAGGGAAAGCTGCTAGCTTTGAGCGTGACAACCGCCGAGAGTTGTAATATAACTAACTGTGAATAAAGACCCTTGTACCATCAAGAAGCCTCTGCCTCATGAGATAACGGATACGTTACAATATACATACACACACACACACGCACGCACACACACACGCACGCACGCGCGCGCACACACACACACACACACACACACACACACAGACACTTACATACATACATACATACATACATACATACATATATGACAGCTCTGCTTCCACAGTAGACTGGAGCAGCATCGCTCGGTACTTGAACTGGCCACATTCAAGGCCTACCGGTCACCATGGCCAACTCTGCAGCCCAGAAAAGCAGCACCCCCCAGTATGCCCAGACACCTTATGGCCAGCAGATGGCGCCCAGTGACCAGGTGGTCGTACAAGGTGCAGGAGGAGACCAGATCAGCACAGCAGCCACATCCAGATCCCTGTCTCAGACCAGGACCTCTCCTGTGGGACTGTCTGAGAAGGAACTCCAGCTGGCAAAAAACAGAGATCAAGCCTGTGAATGTCACCGGAAGAGAAAGGATTATTTTCAGCATCTGGAAAAACGTGAAGCTGATCTAGAGAAACGGAACAAGACCCTGATGGAAGAACTCCAAACATTAAAGGCCAGTTATTGTGTTTGAGGAGAGGTCCACTCCTATAGAGAGCCAAAGTGAAAAGTCACTTCCTGCTTTCTCTCTGTACCAAGCGCTGGAAAAAATATGAATGGCAGTGAACGGAGAATAACGTTACTTTTTTGATCCCGTTTGAATTGTGCCACGGGGTGCCAACATTAATTTTGTCAATTTAAAACATAACTTTGCATGTAAAGAAAGTGGCAGTTTGTCGTTAGTTTGGTATAAAAACTACATAGCTCGTGGAAGCAGGTCGCCGGTCTTCAGCTTTGCCGGTAGAGAAAGTCACGTCACTTAGGCGACAGTGTATGTAGTCTTTCTGATTTATAACTTCTAGTGCAACAGTTTGGCGACAAACTGCGACTTTCTTGACATGCAAAGTTACGTTTTAAATGGACAAAATGACTGTGCTTCCACGATGGCCTTGAAAAGTGTGGGTAAGGTTAGTTCCAGAACTAGATACCAAATCAGGAGGGCAAGCTTACTGGATAGGGAATCCCTAAGACTCTTGACATCCTGCTTAGTCCAGTGTCACTTGGACTACACTGTTAGTTCATGGTATTGAAGCATTAACAAGGCCTTAAATCAGAGTAGCACAAAATAAACTGGTGTGTGTTGCTCACAAAATGTCATTGCCCCTAAGTTTACATGTGTGTGTGCATGAACACAGTCTCATCAGCACCAATAGTAGCACATGTGGAGTTGTCTGGGCTCAGAGTGGCATGAAGAACTCTGTCATCGTGGCCTAAAAGAAAAGAAAAAGAAAGTGCACTTATTAGCTTAGAACAGCAAAATCATGAACTACAAGACTGCTTTGTAATCTTAGTTAGGTGCTTCCCTGTTAAAAAGCCCCAAGTATGGGGCGTCCGGGTAGTGTAGCGGTAGATTCCCTGCCTACCAACACGAGGGTCGTAGGCTCCCACTCCCGTGTTACCTCCGGCTTGGTCGCGCGTCCATACGGGCACGATTGGCTGTGTCTGCGGGTGGGAAGCCTGATTGGGGGTATGTGTCCTGGTCGCAGTGGAGGGGAACTGGGGGGAATAGCGTGATCCTCTCACACACTACATCCTGCTGGTGAAACTCTCACTGTCGGGTGTAAAGAAGCGGCAGGCGGGGTGGAGCAATGACCAGGACAGCAGGGGGAATTGGCCAAGTACAATTGGGGAGAGAAGGGGGGAGAATCTTAAAACTTGATTCAACTTGTCTGATACTCGCCCAGACTTACTTTTTCCAGATTCTCATGCTATTCCCACCTTCGAACAAGTGCTCCGACCGGCCAGAGGAGGCACTAGTGCAGCAACGACACGTAGGCTAACCTTAATCGGGCTTCCCACCCACAGACATGGCCAAGCCTTGAGCAGAGATGATGTCATAGGGACTGATGATGTCACAATGCCATCAGTGATGTCACTCAAGCAATTGTGTTTTTTGCATGGACTGTATAATAGAATTGGACAATGTCAACGTGACGTCACCCATTGGGTTTTGATAGCAGAAAATGAGGCTTGAATCCCCGCTTCCTGCTCATCGTTGATTGGTTGAATGGATTAATTCTACACGGAAGTACGGGGAGAGAGGGCTGTTAAAACACTAGTAGAAGAAGAAGCAGAAGGAGGGGGCGGCTGCCCCTAGCGGCTGCCGGGGGAGTTTCCGAATTTGTCTCACAGGCTTGAACTGACTGCCATCTTGTTGTTCGCTTCTGTTTGCTAGCTTGCTCGCTGGCTGGCTGGTTGCAGTGGTCAAATGGTCCAGGACAACGAATATAATAACTTTTAGTCCGAAGGTATGGGCGAGTAGGAGTCCAGTCAGCCGACCACCGTCTTGTCCGGGGCCTGGCCAAGAGACCATGGTGTGGTGTGATCCTGGTGCATTGTGCCTGGTGTGAGCCTCCAGCCTGCTAGCTGCTGCTAACCCTCCACAAGGTAAACTGCTATTATACTTATCTCTGGGCAAACTCTAAACTTTATAACTGAGGTAGATTTGATCGCGCACTTGGTGCTCTATATGTCTATGTTGGACTGTTTGAGTTATGCTCATGTTTGTAAGCTAACGCTAGCTCGATTAGCATCGTGTGCTAACGTGTGAGCAAGGTGGTGAGCACCGTTGCTATAGCCTATTTTAACGGACATTTGGTGGCGTTATGTTATAGTCATTAATATAACACGGTGTCGTTTGTTTCTTCAAGGGATGGCCGCCGGAGTACCATGGTGGAGGAGGAACAGCACAACACAACAGAGGCACATTGTCCCCTGGTCAAATTATTTGTGAAAATTAATGCTACGTTTTGATTCCCATGTGCATATTACTGTGAGAATATTGCTGACCATCAGTTGTTCAACCTAAGATATTGCAATAACATAAGCTAAATGCTGACAGATTTGAGACTTTTGATAGATTTACTTTGAACCATTTGGTATGTATCTGCCACTGTGCTTTTGTCAATAAACATTGCCAACAAATAACCTTGTTGTGTAGGCTATGTACTAAAGTAAATCATGTACCCGAATGTACCGCAAATATCATAGAACGAGCCCATTATAGTTGTCTGGTCAGAGCAGGCAGGTTGTTAATAAGATGTGATATAAAGATATTTGATGTCGAGTGAACCAGCTTGGACAAAATGACCAGGAAGAAGAATGAAGATGGAGAACCAACCGACTGCTTCAAATCAACGAATGATTTATATTTATTGAAATATGGTTATCTGTAACAATTCGACATAAACAAAGGCTACACCATGCAACATATATTTTGATATAATTCAAACTTAAAGAATGGTTAATTTTCCACCATGGTAGGCTGGACTGCTGTGAAATGGTTACCTATATTTGTATCAAGTGTTGCTTGGTAGATTATCTATATATGCCTAATTTACCAGTAGACATATTCATGCAAGACCTTAGGCTATGTTGAGATCGATCTGATAAAGTATGTTTTAAAATAAGGATGACAAATTGCTGAGCTTGGCGGATGCCTCACGACAAGTGTATCATTTTTAAATGTCCAGTACCATACAGAAAAGCAAATTGAACAAACGACCAACAGCATTCAAGTCTGCAAAAACTTGTGATGTTATGTCACGTAATAACCTTATGACGCTTACTGTATAACATGGACAGACCATTTAACGTTAGGCTACTTTACATACCGTTAGATAACGTTAAATGGTCCGCCATGTTATGAGCGTCACGTTACATGTATGCCATCTATACAGTTACGTGTGTCTACTAACATTATTAAAATATCATAAAGTAACGCTATTTTCTGATAATTTGCTAAAGTATGACTTGCTAATTGCTAGCATTGTTTTGTTAGGTTTTCTTATTCGTGTACTTTCCGCAGACTAGATGCCTTTGCGGCACATTGCTGCCTCTAACGGGCGGAAGTATTACTGTTCCCCAATATCCGAAGTACAGTATATCGCCTATTTTCCTCGAAATGGGGCTATAATTAAAAAAACTGGGGCCTTGAGAGCATGAAAAATACTTGAAATTGTTTTTTCAGACCATAAACTCATTTGTAAAGTGTTTATTTAAGACAGAGACCGCGAGAGAAGTTGGCTCGTTTCACATAGAGTTGAATGGACGTTCCCGGGATGATGCTACACAAGCTGCACCCCCCACTGGCCATTTGAGAGTATGGCAACTTCCGCATTGGCCTCAAAAAGAGACTGGCTGTAATGGCCACTGGTTTTTTGGTTACACACGATAGCAGTCCGCCTCTCGCAAGTGTCCAGGTGTTATGCCGAGTTTTACACCCCCTGCCGCCAAATGCATCCCCACCTCATGGGAGCATATTGTAATGATTTATACAGAAAGGTAACTGTTTAAAAATTACATAATTGTCTGGGTAGACGTGA
>NW_028152119.1:145809-215809 GCF_964638095.1 Poromitra crassiceps
GACAGCGTGAGATTCAAGAGAAGATAGAGAAAGATGAGAGAGAGAAGTAACCGTATACGTCCATTTTGGGGAAATGAGAAGGGCAGTGCCCCCCCCACGGCCGGAGGCCCTGGGGGTGTGTGAAAGAGAGAACGCAGAAGAAAGAGCAGCTGGAGTCGCAGTATTTCCAGGTGTAATCCATGTCTCAGTGAGAGCAAGAAAGAGGAGGGATTGTGAGAGAGCGTGAGCAGAAATGAAATCAGTTTTGTTGACAGCTGACTGGCAGTTCCAAAGCCCGCCAGAAATTGTGAAAGGAACATTGGAGTGTTTAAAGTGGGCAAGATTGTTCTCAGTGACGCCCCTAGGTCTTGCTGTATGGCGAGAAAGACGATCAGTGGAGAGGATAGCAGAAATGTGTACGGGGGATTTGAGTGAAAAAACATGTAGTAGCAGAGATAGTGATAGGGACAGGAGGCGTAATGGGGCCGCCAGGCCGAGAGGGGGAGCTAAAGCTAAGTTTTACATAGACTGGAGTGTCTTGTTGGAACTGGCCGGAAGTGACCAATAGGGGAGATGTACCTGAAAGTCATGCGCGAGGGGTAGCGGACGCTTTGACAGCCAGGGCACGATGTAGATTAGCAGCAAGCATTTGTGAGCCTAGTGTGCTCGGATGAAGGCCGTCGGGAGAATAGAAAGAGGAGCGCTCCCAAAACAGAGTGAAATTGTGGATGAAAGTGATGCCGTGAGTGATGCAGACGGAGTGAAGCCAGGTGTGGAGAGCGAGCAGGCGACTGAAGCGCATGTCACCGCGACGGAACGTTGGAATGGGACCAGAGAGGAAAATGGATTTTCCAGTGTTGTTGAGCAGGCCGAAAAGAATGACAAAATGTTTTTTCGTCAGTTCAGACTGCTGCTTATTGACATCGTTGGACCCAATGTGGACTATTATTTTCTTTATTGTTGGCGGCATTGAGACTATGATTGCTGGGAGTCTATTGATGATGTCCGTCGTGGTGGCACCGGGAAAACAGTGTGTGACTGTGTTAACGAAGCGGAGATTCCGGGTTATGGAGTCGCCAATTATCAGCACAGTGGGGGGTATGAGACGGGGCAGGAGAGATGGACGCGAGTGAGAAGGATGAGCGGGGGGGTTTGTGGATGAGACGCGGGAGGGGACGAGGAGGGTATTTGACAAATTATTACTGGATGATGATGGTGGGATAACGTGCTTGGAGAGAACAAGTGCTGGAGGAGCGGACAGGGGCGGCGATCTGGGGGAGGGACAGGGAGTGAAGACGAATTTAGCAGAATGGACGAGAGGGGTGCGTCGGGATGATGGGACAGAGGGGACAGCAGGTGGACTGGACGTGGATGGAGAAGATGTTGTTTCTTCGCTTAGAGAGGAAAACTTGTTGTAAGTGGGCAGTGGGCGGTTCTCCGGTGGGGAACGGCGAGGAAGGAGTTTCCCACCATGATTGCCCTTGCCAGCTGATTTCCACAGCTGGTTCTGACCGGGGGTGGAGTTTGCTAGGACTTTGGGCTTGTTACCTAGCCACTCGTATTTGTCAGTCCGGGAAATGTCAATGTCTGGGTCCAGGACAGTGTCTGCCAGGGCTGCAGAGATGTTAACAGCGGCAGCGCGACCCACAATGATTAAAGAGTCGGAGTCCAGCTTGGCAGTAGGTGGAGACAAGATCGGGACGCAGGATTTGACCAAGGAGTCCATGAACATTTCTTCATCTTTGAGCTGGTGGAGCAGAGCTACTCTCTCCTCCAGCTGGGATATCCTGGCGTCTTTGTGATGACAACCACGGCAGCACGGTGACAAGCCCTCAATATTTAGATTTGTCTCAAGTTTAATTTGAGGACAAACCTTTTCTGGTTTTGTTGAGTGAGTCATGGAAAAGAAAGTCATCATCTATTTCTCAGTATCCTTTGTGTGTGTGTGTGTGTGTGTGTGTGTGTGTGTGTGTGTGTGTGTGTGTGTGTGTGTGAGTGTGTGTGTGTGTGTGTGTGTGTGTGTGTGTGTGTGTGTGTGTGTGTGTGTGTGTGTGTGTGTGTGCGCGTGCGATTATTCTGAAGATGTAATTTAGTATGATGTGTTTGTTCCTTTGCTGTGACCACAATGTTCGCTTCCTGTGACAAGACACACCCTCAACTAATAAAAGCATTTCCACATACATGAGCAGCTTTGATGCTGTGCCACTTCTGTGCCTCTGAGACAAGATAACAACTAGCCTATAACCTCATCTTCAGAATAAGGACTTATCAAGGACAAAGCTATAAACATACAAACAGGACTTAACTGAATGTCACTGAGATATCTTTATCGTTAAATACAACATCTTTACCAAAACAAGATGAAGGCGTTGGTTTTGTTGCTCCTTTGGTTTCACGATGCATCTCCAGGTAAGATCACATTTCAAATCTTTCCTGCAATTATAATTATATAATTATAAATAATTTTAAGTATAATTATATAATTATAAATATCAAATTATATTCACATCTGCTTTTAAGTGTATGAGCGTGAATACATTTGAACCTTCCTAGTATTGATAAGTTAAATGGAGAATTGATGTGAATAAATATTTTCTATAGCCTGTTGATGCTTTCAGATGATCACTCTTGACTCACATCACTCATATTATAGTATTATTTCATCTGACAATGTGTGTCCACTCACCAGCAGCATGTTAGAGTTTTTCATCCACTGGCGAGTTTATCAATCTCACAAAATGAGTTCAGTTCTCCTGGAGGCTGCTCACTGTAAAGCAGTTTAAATCTATAGAATGGTTTGAAAGAGTGCATTAATTAATTGAATTAAGTGTGATTTGGCGACATCGTCACTGAACAGAGATTGAAATTCTTTATTGTGTTGTTAGTGTACAAATATATTTAAAATGTAACTCAAAAGCTGAGTTTCTTCCCTGTTTGTCCCACAGTGACTCACTCCCTGAAGTATCTCAGCACTACATCCTCTGGAGTCACAAACAGCCCAGAGTTTGTGGTGGTTGGGTTTGTTGATGGAATTCAGGTGTTTCACTTTGATAGCAACACGAAGAGAGCAGAACCCAAACAGGACTGGATGATCAACGCAACAGCAGATGATCCACAGTACTGGAAGAGACAAACTGAGTGGTGTCTGAGTGCCCAGCAGATCTACAAAAACACCATTGAGAACATAAAGCAGCGCTTTAAGCAAACTGGAGGTTTGTTTATGTTTCACTTTATTCTGCTGAAATGTTTTTCATCCTGCTTTGTTGTAAAGTAGCAGAGAGATGTAGCATCTATCTTACTTACTTGCTTATGGCAGTCCGTCGATGTCGACGATGACGTTGCTCCAAATGGAATTTGTGAGGTTGGTTATTGTAATGTCTTTCGCCTGTGCATAGCCAGGTGGCTGCTCAGACCGATGCGTGATCCGCAGATTTTGTCACAGGAGGTGCAGGGGAAGGCAGCAGTAGTGGTCGGTGGTGCTATGGCACGTTGGTGCCGCTGTGCATGCCGCTGTACTCTCCTCTCTGTGAACTTCTCCTGAAGACGAGTGATCCCCTGGTGACAGGTTGAGCTCCAGGTGTGGCGATCAGCAGCCAGGGACTCTAGTGCTGGTGGTTTGATGTCACACTTCTTCAGGAGGGTTTTAATGTGGTCCTTGAACCGTTTTTTCTGACCCCCAGCAGACCTTTGACCGTCTAGGAGCTGGCCATACAGGATCTGTCGGGGTAGACGGTGGGCTGGCATTCGGATCACATGCCCAACCCATCTCAGATGTTTTTGGCCAAGGAGCCATGTAATGCTGGGTGTGTTGGTCCGGTCATAGATTTCAGTATAGGGCACCCTGTCTTTCCACGTTAAGCCTAGGATCCTTTGGAGGCATCGGATGTGGAAGGCTTCTAGACTGTGGATGTGCCTCTGGTAGGGTGTTCAGGTTTCCGAGCCATAAAGCAGCGTGGAGAGGCAGACTGCCCTATACACATCTGCCTTGGTGGAGATGGTGAGGTTCCTGTTCTGGAAGACCCTGGACCTTAGCCTTCCAAAGGCAGCAGAGGCCAGGCCGATGCGAGCCTGGACGTCATCGTATATGGTGCAGGATGATGACAGGGTGCTACCGAGGTAGGTAAACCGAGGGACGGTGGCTAATGGATGCCCGTCAAGGGTGAAGATAGGCGTGTTTGGCTGGGGAGTGAACTCCTCCACAAGTATTTGTGTTTTCTTAGTGTTGATCTTGTTAGGGTTTGGTATGGTTAGATGGTGTATTGTGTGGACCCAAATGCAGAGAGAGAGGCAGCAGGCAAGGCAGACCAGGCAGGCAAGGATTTGAGGAGAAAATAAAGTCTTCACTGAATGACTCAAAAATACAAAATACAAAAACGCACTAGCCCGAGGCTAGGCTATACTCAGGAACAGGATATCAGAACAGACAGAACACAGGACAGGGTTGCTAGTACATACCATACCGGGGAACAGAGAGACAATGAACCGACAAACACCACACACAGACTCAGACAATATATAGACAGCTAACTAATGACACATCAGGGACAGCTGGGAAGGCAGGAACACAGGGCAAAATGGGAGAACTGTTGGTGGGGAGAACTCAGGTAATAGGGCAGACTAACGAGACATAGGCAACAGGTGGGAGGAATTAAGGCAGACTAACAAGGGAACATGAACAGGTGGGGAACAGACAGAGACTACACACGGAATAAACAGAACTTATTTCTCTATTATAAGCATAAAGTCCACTGAGTTCAGCTCCTCAGGAAATATGCAGAGCAGGCCACACCGTGGCCTGAGCATGACAGATCTGGAGACCAAGATTCAAGATTTTTATTGTCACTCCATGGTACAAGTATCACGTGTGAAATTCTTGTGCTGTAGACTCCGTTTACGACATAGTACAAATATAACAATGAGTGCAAAAACAATAAGCAATAAGGCAATAAGCAATAAGCAATAAGCAACAATAAGCAATAAGGCAGTATAGTGATAAGACAGTCCGAGACAGTGGCATATTCACTGCACATATGTGCACATGTCATGTGCATACGTTAGACGTGCTTAAACATTTTAAATTCGACGTATTTGACATACAGGTGCAAATAGCATGTACCTTATTAAACATACAATTAAACATTAGACATACGTAATGGTAGCAGCTGCAGTACGGTACGGTACGACTACTACACTATTTGTGTATGTTAAGGAGTCTTGTGGCCTGCGGGAAGAAACTGTTCCTCAAGCGATTTGTGCGTGCTTTTGGAACCCTGTATCTCCTCCCTGAGGGTAGCAGGGAGAACAGGCTGTTGTGGGGATGGTTTGTGTCTTTGATGATCTTCAGGGACCTCCTGAGGCACCGCTGGTTATACAGTTCATGCAGTTCTGGCAACTCACATCCTGTTACGTGCTGGGCCGGGCGCCTCACCCTCCGTAGCGCCCTGCGGTCCATGGTGGTACAGTTCCCGTACCAGGTGGTGAAGCCGCCAGTCAGCAGGCTTTCAATGGTGCCTCTGTAGAAGTCCCTGAGGATTTCTTTCCTTAGCCCAAATTTCTTCAGGTGCCTGAGTCCGTGTATTTGCTGTTGGGCCTTTTTGACAACAGTGGCGGTGTGACCGGCCCAGGTCAGGTCCTGGTGGATGTTGACTCCCAGGTACTTGAAGCTGTCCACCCTTTCCACCACTGTGCCGTTGATGGTGATTGGGGGGTGTGCGCCCCCCCCTCTCCTGTAGTCCACAATGATCTCCTTGGTCTTGGAGACGTTCAGAGAGAGGTGGTTGTCCTGGCACCATTGTTCCAGGGCCCTCACCTCCTCTCCCGAGATCAGCCCCACGACTGCTGTGTCGTCTGCAAACTTCACGATGGTGTTTGAGGTTTGAGTCGCCACGCAGTCGTGGGTGTAGAGGTCGTACCAGAAGGGGCTGGAGACGCACCCCTGGGGCGCTCCTATGCTGATGGTCAGTGGGGAGGAGGTGAGGTTGCCCACCCTCACCACCTGGCGGCGGTCTGTCAGGAAATCCAGGATCCAGTCGCACATTGCCGTGTTTAGTCCCAGATCCCTGAGCTTGCGTACCAGCCTGGAGGGTACTATGGTGTTGAATGCTGAGCTGTAGTCCACGAACAGCATTCTTACATATGTGTCCTTCCCCTCCAGGTGGGACAGGGCGGTGTGGAGCACGTGTGCTACTGCGTCCGCTGTGCTCCTGTTGGGGCGGTATGCGAATTGTAGCGGGTCGTGGTCCGGGGGGAGTGTGGGGCGGATCTTTGATATGACCAGCTTTTCAAAGCACTTGCTGGCTATTGGCGTGAGGGCTATTGGGCGCCAGTCATTGAGGCTGGTCACTTTCTGCTGCTTGGGAATGGGGATGATTGTCGCTGCTTTGTAGCAGGAGGGAACTCGCCGGAGGGAGAGAGACTGGTTGAAAATGTCTGTGTATACGCCTGCCAGCTGGTGGGCGCAGGCCTTGAGGACCCGCCCGGGGATGCCGTCCGGGCCGGCCGCCTTGCGTGGGTTGATGCGCAGGAACGCCCGGCGCACCTCGTCCTCAGTGATGGTGAGAGGGCGGTCTGGATCTGTGGGGGGCGGGAGGTGGGGGGGGTTGGTGGTTAGGTGGGAATGGGGGGGGGTGCTGAGGGGTGGGGAGGGTAGTGAGAGTGGTAGGGGGGAGGAGAGGAGGGGGGGTGGTGGAGGGGCGGAGAGGAGGAGGGGTGATGGGGGGAGGGGTGGCAGGGGGGGTGGGGAGGGGGGTGGCGGGGGGGGGAGAGAGGGGGGGAGAGAGGGGGGAGGGGGGGAGGAGAGAGGGGGGGGAGAGGGGGGGAGGAGGGGTGGTGGTGGTGAGAGGTGGCTGAGGGAGGAGGGGGGTAGGAGAGGAGGGGGGGAGGAGGGGGGGCGCTCTGGCAGAGGGGTCGAACCTGGCGTAGAACGCGTTGAGTTCGTCTGGCAGGGTGGGAGACGCATTGGCTTTTTGCTGTTTTTCTCCTTTAAAGTCTGTGGCAGCATGCAGTCCCCTCCACAGGTCTCTGGGGTTGTTGGAGTCCAGTTTTGCCTCCAGCTGCCTTCCATATTCTCTCCGCGTTTTTTTTATTGTAACTCGGAGGGCGTACTTCGTCTGCTTGTATTGTTCTGGCGTCCCGGACTTGAAGGCGGTGGTCCGGGCGTGAAGTGCAGCCCTGACCTCACTATTGATCCATGGTTTCTGGTTCGGCATTGTTTTAACTGTTTTTGTGGGGACTATGTCCTCTGTGCAATGTTTAATAAAACATGACACCGTTTCAGTGTATTCTTCCAGGTCTCCTGTGTTAAATTCTCTCCATGTCACTTGGTCAAAACAGTCTCTCAGGATGTCATCTGATTCGTCTGACCAGCGTTGGGCGGTTCGGTGGACTGGGGGGTGGAGTTTGAGCTTTGGTTTGTGTTTGGGGACGAGCCAGATGGAGGCGTGGTCCGATTTGCTGAATGGAGGTCGGGGTGTTGCTTTGTAGCATCCAGCAATGTCAGTGTAACATTGGTCCAGTGTATTTTTGCCTCTTGTGCTACAATGTATGTTCTGATGGAGGGTGGGCATTCTCTTCCTCAGGTTCGCTCTATTAAAATCCCCTGCGACCACCAGCGCCGTTTCCGGCTGTCTTGCTTTCTGTGCGCTGATCGCGTGGTCCAGTTCTCTGAGAGCGTTCTTTGTGTCTGCCTGTGGTGGAATATACACAGCAGCTAGAGTCACTGAGGTATATTCCCGCGGACTGTGGTGTGGTACACACTGAATCATGACATATTCCAGGTCTGCTGAGCAAAACGTCCCGATATTAGTGTTGTTGGTACTCCAGTTCAATCATCAAACAAACACCGCCCCCTCTTTTCTTACCCGAACGTTTTGGGTCGCGATCAGATCTGTGCAGGCTAAATCCAGGTATTGTGATGGTGTGGTCTGCTGTCTCAAGTGAGAGCCAGGTTTCAGTGAAGCACATAACGTTGCAGCTCGCTATGTCCTTTTGGAACTGTGCCCGTGCTCTTAATTCACACATCTTGTTCTCAATCGATTGTTCTCAATGGCACTGTATAGGGAAGCGACCACATTTAGTGCACGTTGAAGGGACTCTGGTGAGTGGGCGAGTAAAGCACAGTCATCAGCATACTGTAGCTCCAGGATATGCTGAGTGGTGAGTTTGGTGGTGGCTTGGAGGCGACGTATGTTAAAGAGGTTACCATCCAGCCTGAACTGTATGCCAATCCCGTCTGTGGGGTCCAGGTATTTATGGGACAGGAGGGTGACAATGGAGATGAACATATTAAATATGGTTGGAGCTAGGACACACCCTTGCTTGACCCCCACATCCACACTGAAAAATGGGGATTGTTGGCCACCGTTGCTCACACATGCTTGCATCCCGACATGTAGCTGGCGCAGGAGGTTACAGAACTTTGGTGGTACACCCAACGTCCCGAGTACTTCCCACAGCAGGTCCCGATTTACTGTGTCGAAAGCCTTTGACAGATCAATGAATGCCAGGTACAGGTCTTTGCAGTGTTCTCTGCATTTTTCCTGCACCTGTCTAGCAACAAAGATCATGTCCGCGGTGCTGCGATCACGTCTAAAGCCACACTGGGATTCGGGCAAGATGTTTTCAGTTACATGGGTTGCTAGTCGATGTAACATGATCCGTGCTAGCACCTTCCCAGCTGCGGATAGAAGGGAGATACCTCTACTGTTGCCGCAGTCTGCTTTGTCACCTTTTCGCTTGTAGATCGTTATGATGTTGGCATCCTTCCAATCTTGCGGGATGACTTCTGTTGACCAGATGGCAGTGATCAACTGATGCATTTTGCGGAAAACAGAAGATATCCACCGTGCTTTAAGATTTCTCCTGGGATCTCATCAAGGCCAGGGCTCTTGTTGTTTTTTAGTCCCAGTATGGCCTTGCATACTTCTGAGAAGCTGGGGGAGGAGTCCAGCATGTCTACAGGGGGCAGGCATGTGAGGTCGGGGAGTATGTCCGTCTGTACAGGGTTTGAGGTGTTCAGCAGTGTCTTAAAGTGCTCAGCCCATCTATCCAGGATCTGTTGTTTGTCCTTGTAGAGGGTGGCGCCATCTGCTGACCTGACCGGGGTGATGTTTTTCCTCTGTGGGCCATAGATGGACTTGATGGAATCGTAGAAAGCATGAGCGTTGCTGGTGTCTGCGTGATGTTGTATTTCGCAGGCCTTCTTGGTCCACCAGTCATTCTCCATTGCTCTGAGGGTGCGCTGGGTTTCACTTCTGAGGCGGTTGAGTTGAGCCTTCAGCAAAGTGGATTGGGGGTTTGAGAGATGAGCTGCAAGGGCCTTGTGTTTTGCCTGAAGTAGATCATGAATTCCCGGTGCACTGTTGTCGAACCAGTCTTGGTGTCTCCTTCTGGTGTAACCTATAGACTCCACTGCCGCTTGGTGGAGGGCAGTGCGTAGGGTGCTCCAGGTAGATCCAATATCTAGCTCTGCTGGTGATTCAGGACTCTTAGACAGCTGGTCTGCTATCGCTTTCCTGAGCTGGTTGACAGAGTGCTCGGACTTCAGTGCATCACAATTGAGCCTCCTGGAAGGTGGTGTTTTTGTCTGTTGAGGGCGGATTTCTAGGTCAATCTTTGCTCTGATCAGGCGGTGGTCAGTCCAACAGTCGGCTCCACGCATGGCCCTGGTGATGCGCACCTCCTTCGTGTCCGCTTGGCGAACTATGATGTAATCCAAGAGATGCCAGTGTTTAGAGCGAGGGTGTTGCCAGGATGTTTTTTACTTGTTCTTCAGTTGGAACAGGGTGTTTGTGATGACCAGTTGATGCTCAGAGCAAAGAGTGAGGAGACGGAGACCGTTGTCATTGATCTTGCCAACACCGTGCTGACCAATCACTTCCTTCCATAGCGTACTGTCAGAGCCCACTCTAGCGTTAAAATCCCCTAGAAGGATGAGCTTGTCAGTGGAAGGTGTTTTGCTGATGGCGGAGTGCAGGGAGGCGTAGAACTCTTCCTTGCATTGAGGGTCAGTAATCAGTGTTGGGGCATAAGCGCTGATGAGGGTGCAGTAGCGGCTGTTTGTGAGGGGGATCCTCCAGGTCATCAGTCTTTCGCTGATTCCAACTGGGGATTCTGGGATCTTCTGAAGTAGGGAGGTCCTTACAGCGAAGCCTACCCCATGGAGGCGGCGGGAGCCTTCCGGAAGTCCCTTCCAGAAGAAAGTATAGCCTTCTCCCACCTCTGCTATGGAATCCTCCCCATGGAAGCTCACACACACACACACACACATACACACACAGGTGTGCAATGCGCACGCGGTTGCATATACGCGCGACGGACGCACACACGAACGGGCCCACAGACAAGCGCACACGCACACACACACACACACACACACACACACACACACACACACACACACACACGTGTGCAGTGCGCACACGGTATGAGGTCCTATCGACGTCACTATTCACTGACACATGCGCAGCAACGTGTGTGTGCCTGCATGACTTAACATAGTCAATCTTGTCACGCGTGCACACGTACGCGCACTATGATGTGCGCAAACTACATCACGCGTAACGACAAGCTGCGTAGCACAGCTACTTACAGCGTGTACACGTGTGACCAGTGTTGGAGAAATTTCGTTACGTGCTCACACACACACCCGTTGGCAGTTTTGAGTGTTACGCAACCGGAAGTGTATCTGCATCGCGCACAACACTGCGCGTACATGAACGCGTCGCGTGGTTCTCTTCTGTTTTATTCTATTTCTTTCTATGTTACATTTTCAGCCAGTAGATGGTGCCAGTGACCAAAATATTATCCACAATCCAATTTCCCCACAGTTTACAACATAAATCGCCCATTTATCTTCATAGTATATAGTGCCGCGCACTGATATGGTGGCGGGGGGAAGTTTGATGGTGTGGCACCACCGGATATAGAGAGTGCAGTGGTGCGCATGTGTTAGACTGTTGCTGGTTCTGTAATAAACACCGAGAGTAGCTCATTGGAGTTAAAACATAGTCTCGTGCATATTCCTACAAGTCATCATGTACAGCAGTCAGATGAAACTATAACAATATAAACAGAATTGAAACGTGTAATAATGGATATGAGTCGGTAAAAGAGTTTTTCATGCTGTCAGGACTGTACCAGTTGACAACTTGCTTCTACCATCCAGCCGCAAGGGGTCAGTTAAATCTAACTCGGCAATCCCAACACAACCTATTTATACTACAGCTGTTGGGTCTGCGTCTCTAACATGGTGTCATTCATTCACCAAATAAAATAAAATAAAACAACTAATAAAACAACTATAAAAACAGTTTTACCGACTCATGTATCCATTGTTACACGTTTTAAATGCTGTTTATGAGGATTAATGGGCGATTTATGTTGTAAAATGTGGGCCCAAGGGATTGTGGGTAATCTTTGGTGCTGACCACAGAATAGACTGCGAGCAATCTTGGGACAGTAACCTGCTAGCGACATGCTTGATCAACTGGTTGGTTTGGTCACTGGCACCATCTACTGGATGAAAATGTAACATAGAAAGAAATAGAATAAAACAGAAGAGAACTACGAGACGCGTTCATGTACGCGCAGTGTTGTGCGCGATGCAGATACACTTCTGGTTGCGTAACACTCAAAACTGCCAACGGGTGTGTGTGTGAACGCGTAACGAAATTTCTCCAACACTGGTCACACGTGTTGTAAGTAGCTGTGCTACGCAGCTTGTTGTTACGCGTGATGTAGTTTGCGCACATCAAAAATGGCGTCCTGGTTGGGTGTACTTTGACAGCTCCACAAATGGTTGTCTGAAAAGAGAGGATTTTAATGGATTCTTAGCACCTCATCCACCTGCTTGACAAGGATCTGTACTACCAGTTGTAAAGGTCTGGAAGTATCTATTCTGCTCCAAAAACGGTGGACTATTTCTCCTGTTCTGGGAATCTTTGTGACATTGTGCTCTGCCTTGTTGGCAGTAGCCTAGCTCTGCTAGCTCTGTTAGCAATTAGACCTGCAGCAGCCTAGCAATCCAGTCCAGAATTGCATGACACGTTTGACACAAAGGCACAACGGAATTGTTCTGCTGGAAACATACCCTTTTTTTAACAACTTTTATTGCCTTGAGTTTCGTGGATGGATTTGTATGGATTAATTGGACATTGTGCTCTGCTGTGTTAGCAGTAGCTTAGCCTGCCTAGCTCTACTAGCAATTAGCCCAGAGCTGGATGACATGCAGTAGCTAGCTCTGCTAGCAATCCAGGCCAGGGTTGGAAGAATATTCTCCTGCTTGCCTGCCCAACACAACCTTCTTGCTGCTGCAGTGTGGCTCGTCTCCATAGCCTAGATCTGCAGCAGGGGCCTTTTGCTCTGTAGATTGAAAGATATTGTACCTCAGCTCGGCCTCCCCCATCAGCCACAGGAGCAGCCTTCACTACTTGCTGCAGCCTGGTACCATCTAAAGCTTGGGCCATCTAAAGCTTGGGCCTTCAGCCTGCTCCACCTGGGCATCCAGCTCCACCTGGGCCTTCAGCTCCACCTGGGCCTCCAGCTCCACTGGGGCTCCACTGGGCCTCCAGCTTTACTAGGTCTCCAGACCCACCTAAGCCCTCGGCTCCATCTGGGTTTCCAGCTCCACCTGGGTCTTCAGCTCCACCTGGGTCTCCGGCTCCACCTGGGTCTTCGGCTCCACCTGGGTCTCCGGCTCCGCCTGGGTCTCCAGCTCCACCTGGGTCTCCGGCTCCACCTGGGTCTCCGGCTCCACCTGGGTCTCCAGCTCCACCTGGGTCTTCAGCTCCACCTGGGTCTCCAGCTCCACCTGGGTCTTCAGCTCCACCTGGGTCTCCGCTTCCACCTGGGTCTCCAGCTCCACCTGGGTCTTCAGCTCCACCTGGGTCTTCGGCTCCACCTGGGTCTCCGGCTCCGCCTGGGCCTCCGGCTCTGCCTGGGCCTCCAGCTCCACCTGGGTCTCCAGCTCTACTGGGTCTCCGGCTCCACCTGGGTCTCCAGCTCTACTGGGTCTTCAGCTCCACCTGGGTCTTCGGCTCCACCTGGGCCTCCGGCTCCGCCTGGGCCTCCAGCTCCACCTGGGTCTTCAGCTCCACCTGGGCCTCCGGCTCCGCCTGGGTCTCCGGCTCCACCTGGGTCTCCGGCTCCACCTGGGTCTCCAGCTCTACTGGGTCTTCAGCTCCACCTGGGTCTCCGGCTCCACCTGGGTCTCCAGCTCTACTGGGCCTCCGGCTCCACCTGGGTCTCCAGCTCTACTGGGTCTTCAGCTCTACTGGGTCTTCGGCTCCGCCTGGGTCTCCAGCTCCACCTGGGTCTCCAGCTCTACTGGGTCTTCAGCTCCACCTGGGCCTCCAGCTACACACACAATGTTTTCATCCACCTCTACAGATTGCTGCCTGAGCTGCAACCAAAAAGATGCAAGGATTTCCAAGCTGGAGGAGAGAATCTCCATGCTATACCAGCTCAAAGCTGAGGAAGATCTCCTGGACTCCATGTTCAAAGTGTGCGCCCCGGTCTCCTCTCCACCTGCTGCCGAGCTGAACTCTGACTCGGTGGTCACCGTGGGCCGCCACATCATCACTGGCTGTGATGATTTCAACAATGAGACAACGCTCTCTTTGCTACGATCAAACTCCCTAGCTTGGGCCCTCAAGGGTGACAGGGCCATGATTCCAACCTGCTCCACTCCTGCCCTGGCCGAGGTTCCGTGGTCAACCATTGGCCGTGGCCGACATGGAGGCAAATCCATCTCTCACTCCCCTCCTCAGGAACCCCTCCAGCTCTCCACCTCAAACAGGTTTTCGGCCCTATCATTACAGGACCCTGGGCTGCCCCGCCCCCCTCCCCTCGTCCAGGCTCCCAGTCGCCTTCCTCTCCACTCCCTCCCAGAACAACCGCCCCTCATCCGCCCTTCTACCTTCACTTTCACCCCCGCCCCCCCGGTCTGCCCTCCATCCCACTTGTCGCCCATGAAACCGGCTCCCCCCTCCGAACCCCCCCTCCCAGTCCCGACTCAGCCTCCCCAACCACCAAATCACCCCAATATCGACGCTGCTACTGCGACCAAAACCAGACCTGCTCCTCGCTCGCTCTCCGCGAGCCACGCCAACGGCGGGCTTCCTGATGAGAAAGGAGCTTTGACTATGACTGGAGCAGTCGAAGCTCAGCCTGTGGAGGTTGGTTCTACCCACCCTCCTATCGTCTCCCCCGCCGTTACTCTCACCTCGACTGCTTCGCTATGTGAAACTCTTATTTTAGGTGACTCTTTACTACGTCACGTTTCTGTGAAAGATTGTGAGATCAGATGTCACCCAGGAGCCAAAGTGGCAGATATTGATGCTATGCTACCACGTATGGTAAATAGCTTGTCTCATGTTAGCACCCTGATAGTCCATGTGGGCACAAACGACACAAAAAATGGGAAATCTGAGTTGCTAAAAAGATCATACACAAATTTGATCGAATGCCTCACGTGGACTGGCAAGAATTATATCATATCTGGTCCACTGCCCTGCCTAGGTTCAGGAGACATGAAATTTAGCCGTCTTCGTCAGCTACATTTGTGGCTGAAGGGTTTTTGTTTGTACTGGAACATTCAATATGTTGACAACTTTTTACTGTTCCACAACAGACATGATCTGTTCAACAGGGACGGGCTCCATTTAAATAGAAAAGGAGCTAGGGTGCTCTCTTCCAACATCCAGATGTCTCTGAACTCATTCAAATGGGAGCCTGACACCGAATGACATGACTCACACCCAAGCCTCCCATCTGATCAGCCTCTTCAACACACTCACGCCTCCCCTCAGTTCGGGCTTGGTTTAGTGTCTTTTCCCCAATTGTCAATAACGGATCTGCACAACTATGATGTTTCTTCTCCTGGTACTGATGTGTGCCTCGACCCTGATTTTACATGTGACATTGTTGTCTTAAATTGCTATACTGTGCGACTCTCACGCCGCACCTCAAGACCGAGGGGAGTCTCAGAGGGCAATTTAATATTTGTTCCTATTGGTCCCGACCATCATGTTTCCCCCATTAGACAGACCCCTGCTATTCTGGGGTCCCCACAAGAATTTCAAGCCGCATCTGGCCTGAGATTCCTGCACCTGAATGTCAGGAGTCTGCTGCCCAAAATGGACTTCATTAATGTATTAATTAACGACGCTTCCCCCGATGTTTTTGTTATTTCAGAATCCTGGCTCTCTAGTAGAATTCCAGATTCAGATATCACCATAAATGGGTTTAACCTTTTTAGAATGGACAGAAAGGCTAAAGGAGGGGGTGTTGTGATTTTTGTTCGAGATCATTTAGTCACACAGGTCCTAGCAGCCTCCTCTATTCCAAAATGCCTTGATTACATTGCCTTAGACATCTGTATAGGAGGCGATATTCATATTGTAGTCTTAGGCATCTATCGCCCACCCTCTGCGCCGAAATCGGCTCTTGACGATCTTGGGAAAGTGCTGTCAAAATTTATCTCAACTGAACTAATAGTGCTAGGTGACCTGAACCTGGATTGGCTCTCAGAGGCATCTACTAATCTAAAACATCTTTGTCTAGAACTAGACCTATCCCAGCTCATTCTCCATCCCACTAGGCCAAACGTAAAAACCCCATCTAAATCCACTCTGATAGACATTGTCTTAACCAACAGACCCCTTAAATACCCTCAGAGTGGGGTTTTTGCACAAGGCATTAGCGATCACTGTCCCACAGCCTGCATCAGACTGACCAGAGCTCTCAAATCTAAAGGTCATTTTATTAGAAAACGCAATTTTAAGAATTTCTCGGATCAGGGGTTTTTGCACGATTTATTTCATTCGGACCTAGAGAGATTATGCTCAGTCCCTGATCCTGAGCTAGCTTTAGACTATTTCTCTAGTGTTTTTAATTTAATCACAGACAAACATGCCCCTTACAAAAACCTTAGAATAAAAAATCGCTCTAGTCCCTGGTTCTCAGAGGACATCAAATCTGCCCTGCGAACCAGAGACTCCGTCTGGTCACATGCCAGATCATCTGGTAATCCTGTAGATTGGTTACACTTTAGGAAAACAAGAAACAAATGCATCAGCTTAATCAGAAAAGCCAAATCTGATTATTATTTAACCTCTCTTACGAACACTCAAGGTAATACAGCCAGCTTCTGGAAAACTGTAAAATCACTGAAATCTTCAACTTCCTCTGCTCTCCCCCCTCAGATTAATTGTGAGAATAATATAATCTCCAATAAAGTAGAGATGTGTGATGCTTTTAACCAGCACTTTGCCTCTGCCGGGTATCTATTTGAGAAGCTCTCTGCTAGTACAGTTCCCTCAGGTCACACTCATGATGCCTCTGCTGATCCCTCAGCTGAGGGCTCTTCAGACCCTTCCCCTTTCGCCAACCGCTTTTCATTTAGACCTGTAAGCGATCACGAAGTCCTTGAGGCGCTCTTAAAACTAAATACAAAGAAGTCCAAAGGGGAAGATGATCTTGCACCATTTCTCTTACAACTTAGTGCCCACCTGGTTGCCGCACCGATAGCCCACATATTTAATTTGACATTTATCTCTGGTGAGATTCCATCTATATGGAAGACAGCTCTGGTTACGCCCCTCTTCAAAGGCGGCGATCAGAACGAACTAAATAACTATCGTCCTATTTCAAAACTGTGCTGCTTAGCCAAGGCGCTTGAAACACTAGTGAACGAGCAACTAAGGGCTTTTTTAGACACTTATAATATCCTCCAATCCCACCAATCAGGATTTAGACCCAAACACAGTACTGTCACAGCCACTTCTCTTGTAATAAATAACATTCTAAATGGTCTGGACAATCGGCAGGCAGCATTGTGCAGCTCTCTTCGTAGACCTATCCAAAGCCTTTGACACTGTAGATCACAACATTTTGTTATGTAAACTGTCCGACATTGGTCTGGATGATCCCTCAGTCAGGTGGTACGCCAACTACCTAACCGGGAGAAAACAATCCGTTGTCGCTGGCAACATCAAATCCAGCCCTCTGTTGATCGGTAAGGGCGTGCCTCAAGGGTCCATTTCCGGTCCAATTTTATTTACTCTTTACATTAATAACATTTTTTTCCCCTCTGGGCTCAGTAACGTCCACTTTTACGCAGACGACACAATTTTATATTGCTTCGGGGCCACTCCAGCGCAAGCCGCTACAAGTCTGCAGGTCGCCTTTGATGCCTTTCAACGGTCCCTTTTCAAACTAAAATTAGTCCTGAATTCAAATAAAACCAAGTGGATCATGTTCTCTAGATCTACTTACAACAACCTTGGTATACGCACACTTCAGGGTGAGGAAATTGAATGTGTGGACTCATACAAGTACCTTGGTATCTGGCTGGACACTAAACTTTCCTTCCACTCACATGTTGAACACCTTACCAAGAAATTGAGGAGGAAGATTGGCTTCCTGTACAGGAACAAATCCTGCTTCTCTTTTTATTCTCGAAAATCTATTGTTCAATCGTTAATTCTATCTGTTTTTGATTATGGAGATGTTATATATATGCATGCCTCACCCACCATTTTGAAGCAGCTTGATGCTGTGTATCATAATGCTCTGCGTTTCATAACAGGTGACCGTTTTCTTACACATCACTGTATATTATATGAAAATGTGGGCTGGCCCTCCCTGACGGTTCGCAGAGAGCAACATTGTCTTTTGTTTATTTATAAAGCTTTGATTGGGAAGCTGCCACTTTATCTGTCCTCAACTATCACTCATAACAGTATAAGTTATCAAACACGCTCGCGGTCTTATGTCAGACTGTCTGTGCCACGCGTGAGGACTGAGCAGGGAAAGACTGCTTTTTCTTTTTATGCTCCTAACAAATGGAATGAGCTCCAGGACCATTTAAAATTGGAGCGATTGATCCCTCTTAATTCTTTCAGAATGCTCCTAGAGAGCGCCCTACACGAGGAGTGTTCGTGTTTTACATGAAATATTTTCACTTGTTCTATATGTCTGTAAACTTGTAACCTCTTTGTATATGTTTTCTGTACACAGGGCACTCTTGCAAATGAGAGCTTGCTCTCAAGAGATCTCCCCTGTATAAATAAATGCTAAATAAAAATAAATAAAAAATAAAATGTGCCCGCGTGACAAAATTGTTCTATTATCTTCATGCGTGCGCTTACGCGCTCTGGCTGCGCACCAGCGTACATCATTACGCGTACATTTACGCGTAATGATGTACGCGGGGTGCGCAGCCAGAGCGCGTAAACGCACGCATGAAGATAATAGAACCAATTTCGTTACGCGTTCACACACACACCCGTTCGCAGTTTTGAGTGTTACGCAACCGGAAGTGTTTCTGCATCGCGCACAACATGAACGTGTAATTTTACGCGTAAATGTACGCGTAATTTTACGCGTAAATGTACGCGGGGTGCGCAGTCAGAGCGCGTAAGCGCACGCGTACACGCGTGGCCATTACAAGTCAATGGGGAAACTACATGACACGTCAAGCGTTGTGTGACACGTTCAGTCGTAGCTGCGCATGTTTATTGAGTCGTTTGGAACTTCAGATCCGGTCGCGTAGTATCAAAAACTGCGAACGCGTGTGTGTGTGAACGCGTAACGAAATTGACTATGTTAAGTCTGCTACTCAGGTGTCAAAGCATGCGTTGTGTGACACGTTCAGTCGTAGCTGCGCATGTTTATTGAGTCGTTTGGACCTTCATACACACGGTTGCATATGCGCGCGACGGACGGACGCACACACACAGACAAGCGCGCACGTAAATGTGCCATGTCTACTCACATATAACGCCCCATACACACACACACACACACACACACACACACAACTAATACTATGCTGGTCTGATACAGTGTTTCTGTCCATCCCATAATAACAGATCACATTCTCTCTCTCTCTCTCTCTCTCTCTCTCTCTCTCTCTCTCTCTCTCTCTCTCTCTCTCTCTCTCAGGTGTCCACACCTTCCAGAGGATGTATGGCTGTGAATGGGATGATGAGACAGGAGAAGTTAAAGGGTTTAATCAGTATGGCTATGATGGAGAAGACTGGCTGGTGTTGAACATGACAACATGGACATGGATTGCTGCTAAAACAGAGGCTGTCAGAGGAGCAGCCCACATGGAAAGAATCTATATGTACCCTATATGTTTTAATATAGGGCCACATATAGTTTTCCCATATATGGTGCATACATAAAATTGGCCGTTTTCCTATATTATATGTACATATATGTACCTATATGTATAGGTACATATATGTACCTATATGTACATATAATATAGGAAATCGGCCAATTTTATGTATGCACCATATATGGGAAACCTATATGTACATATATGTACCTATATGTAGGATTTTAAATTAAAAAAAAATAGCAGCTCTAGTGCTGAGCTATACATTTTCTTATACTAACCAGAGAGCCGGGCACATTATATACTCTCTCGCACACAACGTAGACCACAATTGTCAGCGATCGGGAAGTTATTTTATGTGATGCGTACGATCGTAACAGACTAAAATGATGTTGTGTGTGTGTGTGCATCTATAGTCTGTAGGCTGTACGGCTTCAGAGGTTAACTTCATTTAACACCAGAGACTCAGGAGGTAGGCTTACACAGAGCCTCGTATAGTCTGTTACAATAACATAGTGTGCCCAGAGCACCTCGTTCCGCACTTGGTGCAGACCGGTGCAGACTTGCTTTGGTCTAGTCAGTCACAGCTAGTAAGTAGCCTACTTGCGCATGCTCGTTGCTGCAGGAACTGAATTCATTATTTTATAGTATTGCGCTAAACTATTAACCATAGTTGTGTCCTGGAAGCTTTTTGCTGGCACCACATAGCCTATAGTCCCATATTTATGATATTTCATGTGACAGAAAATGCGTTGAAATGTAGTTTTCGTGTAGATCAGATTTCAACTCTCAGTTACACAATAAAAGACAATAAAATGCCAATTCACACACTATCAATATTGTCTCTATTCCAAACTACAACAAATGTTTTAACAATATGATGAACCAAATTGTGTTTTTTTACACGTTTACGTTGTAACCGCATTTTAGCCGGTTGAAAAGAGGGTGAAATTAGGTCTTAGACGTTCAAACCCAATATCACCCAGATTTAAACTAAAAATCAACGTTGAAAAAACGTTTTGTGCTCGCTGGGTATATATGGATTATGACACAGTGTATACAAACAGATTTGTAAATGACCTATATAGGAGGCATATACCTTGTATTGTGTACATATATGGCCTATATGTGGATATAAAGAAGTGAGACCTATATGACCTGTATTATGAACATATAGGGCCTTTATGTGTATATAAAGAAGCTATATAGGAGACATATATGCCCTGTATGTGCACATACAGTACCTATATGTGGATATAAAGAAGCTATAGGAGACCTATATGCCCGGTATATGCACTTATATGCACCTGAATCTGGCCTATATGCAACCTATATGCGGCATAAATGTGGCCTATATGCGCATATATGCACCTAAATCTGGCCTATATGCAACCTATATGCGGCATATATATGGCCTATATGCTCCTATATGCGCATATATGCACCTAAATCTGGCCTATATGCAACCTATATGCGGCATATATATGGCCTATATGCTCCTATATGCGCATATATGCACCTAAATCTGGCCTATATGCAACCTATATGCGGCATATATATGGCCTATATGCTCCTATATGCGCATATATGCACCTAAATCTGGCCTATATGCAACCTATATGCGGCATATATATGGCCTATATGCTCATATATGCTGCATATAGGTTGCATATAGGTTGTATATAGTTGCATATATGTTCATATAGATTCTTTCCATGTGGGAGAGAGCTCGAATAAAGACACAGCTGATTTAGCAGAGAACAAGAAGTTTTATTCTCAGACCTGCATTGATCTGCTGAAGAAGCGTGTGTCCTATGGGAAGAGCACTCTGCAGAGAACAGGTAGAGTCACATGACCTGATGTAGTTTCATCAACACAACAATGTTCATCTGTCTCTTCTGTTTCTAATGTACAGAATAGGGATGGGGGAGAGTACTCGGGTACTCGAGTACTCGTTTGTAACGAGAGTACTCGAGTACCGTTTCCGCTGTCCGGGTACTCGCCCCACCCCCCTCCCCTATAAAAATGGCCGATCTAACGTTAACAGCGTCTGGCGAATCGCCAGCAACACAGACGTCCATGTATATTAACGCAATCTATATTCAGCAGATGTAAAATAAACAAGATTTGATTGCAGTTGTTTTCCGTTCATGGCCAATTTATATATAGATGTGCAAGCAAAGATGGTAACGTTAGATGTTTTTTACTCGGACGGACCACTTTGACTAACGGACCCCTGACAGTAACTTTGTTTACCATAGCCAAACGTTCCGTGTTTCACCACGGGCGGGGACCATCACTCGGATGTTGTTGGTGGTTTTTGCGGTTAACGTTAGCGAACATTATTACTGTTTGCAGTTATCATGTTTGCAGTTATCACTTTTTGGCAGAACACCAGAGTTTTTAATAAGTGGATTTACTTAACAGTGATCAAGAAGCAGTATGGAATGATTACCGACATGTATTGGGAATTACTTTTACTGAGGTAGGCTAACGGCTAACACCGGATCACCTTATCACAGTCAATCTGTAAAAACTTAAAAGTGCACCAGGCAGCGCTTTTTCCATGCAAAATTGGTAATGTGTGTGAAGTTGCTGTGAACAGCCCCATACAAAGCAGATCACCCCTGCTCTCATCACAGGCATTTGGCGAATGCTAATGGTAACTGCTTAACATAGCCAAACTTAGGATCTTTCATGTGTGTGTGTCGTTCCCCCGGGGGGGGGGGGGAGTACTCGAGTACTCTTTCATAACAGAAGGAGAGTACTCGAGTATTTAAATCCCTTACAATGCCCATCCCTAGTACAGAAACATGACAGTGAATATGAACCAGCACACACACACACACAAACACACACACACACACACACACACACACACACACACACACACACGCATAGTATACAACTGTCATGTTTTTCCGTTTGCACACATCTTTTTGTCTCGCTCTCTGTCTCCTAGGGCTGGGTCGGTTTGAAAATTTTAAAACCGGTTCGATATTGCCGTCTAAACCGGATCGAACCGGTATACCGATTTTCTTTGTAATTAAAAAAAAAATATATATATATATATATATATATATATATATTTTAAGCAGGGCTCCCGAGTGTGGCCCATAACTGTCTGTAGTGCAACTTCAGTCCACCTGATAGCGATAATACACCTCTAAGCTGGTATTGTCAACCAGCAATGATACTGAATAAAAAGAAGCAGGACACCTGTGTAACAAACACACCCTGTATTTATTTCTCATAACTATTCAGCTCAACTTTTCTTCTAAACATCAAAATAATAAATGAAATAAGACTTCTGCCTATAGTGCAACTTGAGAAAAGGCTAATAAAAACACAAGCAGTGCAATCAGAATGGATTGGCTTACAGCTGAGCTGCATTATAAACTTCAAAACTCACAAATTCACACAATATAGGGCATATACAAATTACTGTGCATTGTGCAAAAATGCAACAAAAAAGCTCAAAGCTTCTAGCCCACATGTTCAAAACTTAAAAATAGAAAATGCTGTAAAAAAACAAATATATACATATAGGGCATGTACAAAATTGCTGTGCATTGTGCAAAAATGCAACAAAAAAGCTCAAAGCTTCTAGCCCACATGTTCAAAACTTAAAAATAGAAAATGCTGTAAAAAAAACAAATATACATATAGGGCATGTACAAAATTGCTGTGCATTGTGCACAAATGCAACAAAAAAGCTTAAAGCTTTTAGCCCACATGTTAAAACTGTAAAACTGGTATGGTAGCCTACAAATTAAAATACAAAATACTGACACATACATACAAATAGGGCGTATAAAACAGTGTGCATATATATATAAAAAGGCTTAGGGCCTATAAAACACAAAAACACTGTGCAAATATGAAAACATTTGGAAAAGGAAGTTTGACACTGCTAGCCCACATGTTCAAATAGAAACAGCAACAATAATAAATAACCGTATTAAGCATATTAAAAACACTTAAACTAGGCTATGCAGTGCAAGGTTACAAATTCTTTCTCAGGCCACTGAGGCCAGGGCAATATACTGTAGCGATGTGGGGTTGCCAGTAAACATGGGGTTGTCTGAGTGTTGGGTTCAGTTCGCTGGAGGTGTTGTAGAGGGTGTCCCACCGCACTTGAACGCGGCTGGGAATAGTGTAACGCACCTGAAGGAGACATGGAGTCAGGTGGGGTTGCTAGCTCGCTGGGGATTGGTTGAGTGGGAGGCGGCCATTTTGTCGGCGGGGAAATGTGTGTTTTGTCAGTCTGAGAATACGAGGAAGCCGACTAGACGTGTGTGTTAGCTAGGAGCTGAGTGTGTTAGCTAGGAGCGTAGCCAAGCGTGGCTAAGCGCTGGAAGCTGGGAGTGTGAACAGTGAATAAAGTGCGGTGACAAGATCCTGACTCTTCGCCTGGTTCCTGACATTATTACATTGGCGTCAGAAGTGACTATGAACTTTGGCCGCTCGCCTCGCGCGGTAGCAGCGGGAAGGTGGAGCGGAGAGGAAGCGAAAATTAACGCCTTGGAGGATCGGCCAGGCGTGGGCGGCTAGCTGTGTCTGCTAGCTGCTGAAAAGTTAGCTGTGTCTGCTAAACTACTAAGAAGTTAGCTGTGTCTGCTAGCTGTTAAAAAAATGCCACGTGGAAATGATGCGCGTTGGTGGACACTACGACGGGGGGGAAAAGGAGCTACCGACTCCGGAGTTCAGCTCGGTACTGGCCGACATGGAGGCCCGCCTGGAGCAGAAGTTCAGCGCGGTGCTTGCCGGCGTGGAGGCCCGCCTGATGCAGGGGATCAGACGGCTGTTGGAGGCGACGCCTGCCTGGGCAGAGGAGCTTATGAAACGGCTGCAGGAGGTCACGCAGCACGGAGAAAAGCGGACGGAGGAGCCGCAGAGACTGTGTTGGACTTGTGGAGCACAGGGTCATCTGGCGAGGTGGTGTCACAGCGTTCCGTCGGGGCAAACCAGGTACGCGGAGCAACGGTACTGGGGGCGCCCGGGTGTCTGCTGGTCATGCGGTGGGTGGGGACATCTAGCCAGGGAGTGTCACGAGGCTGTCGGAGACCGGAGGACAGCGGGAGAGGAGAGACGTGCCGGCGGGGGGCAGGTGAGACTCTGTTGGACTTGCCGGTCGCCTGAGCATTTGGCCAGAGACTGCACTGAGGCTGTAGAGGACCGGGGAGAGACACAGGCTGGGGAGGAGGTGAGCGGCCGGGGAGAAGAGAACGTTGTTACGGTCAGGAGAGTGTGGGTTGTGTGTCCAGATGGGCGGGTGTTGCTAACGCCGGAGGAGCCTAGCCGCTCTGCACCCCCCACGGTGAAGAGAGACATCTGCAGCGCTGTTACAGTCGGGAGAGTGACGCTCGTGTCTCCGGGTGAGCGAGAGGGGTTACCGCCGGAGGAGCCGGCCCAACCTAGCCGCTCCACACCCCCCACGGTCGCTGTGCAGGAAGCCCAGGTGGAGGTCGCTACCGGTGGTGTTCTCCCTGCTGTCCTGAACACGCCGCCCCCCGGGGGAGGGGGACGGGAGGACAAGTGAGTGCAAGAGGTGGAGGAAGAGGAGTACTGTTCAGATGTGGACCTGACAGACGACGACATGACCATCATGGATGTCGACGTGGGTGAGTGGAGACGCAGGCAGGCGGAGGACGCGGATATCGGTCCGGTGCTTGCGTGGGTAGTGGCCGGACGCCGGCCCCCTGTGGGGGAGATTCACAAGTGTTCCGGTGCCACGAAGGGACTGTGGAACATGTTTACGGACCTGCGTCTGTGTGAGGATGGGCTTTTGGCGAGGACAGGGCACGGGATAAAGGGGTTCCAGAGGATTGTACCCAGCTACCTGCGGGGACACAGGGCCCCCAGATCCGGTCCCCCCAGATCCGGTCATTTCGGGCCTGAAGAGACACTCCGCCGTGTTCATGCACTGTTCTATTGGGGGAAACACAAGGAGGATGTGCGGAGCTACTGCCGTGTTTGTGTTCTCTGTGGGGGGCACATGGGGGAGTAGTGTGCTTCTGGTGGTGGTTGCGATGTGTGTAAAAGAGAAAAAAAGGAAAAATGTAAATGTGACGGGTTTGAACTGAATTGGGATGTGGGGGTGTTACTGTGATGTTGTTGTGCATGTTTACTGTACCACTTGGGACAAGTGTTTGTTTAGAAGGGGGGGCTGTGTAGCGATGTGGGGTTGCCACTTGCCAGTAAACATGGGGTTGTCTGAGTGTTGGGTTCAGTTCGCTGGGGGTGTTGTAGAGGGTGTCCCACCGCACTTGAACGCGGCTGGGAATAGTGTAACGCACCTGAAGGAGACATGGAGTCAGGTGGGGTTGCTAGCTCGCTGGGGATTGGTTGAGCGGGAGGCGGCCATTTTGTCGGCGGGGAAATGTGTGTTTTGTCAGTCTGAGAATACGAGGAAGCCGACTAGACGTGTGTGTTAGCTAGGAGCTGAGTGTGTTAGCTAGGAGCGTAGCCAAGCGTGGCTAAGCGCTGGAAGCTGGGAGTGTGAACAGTGAATAAAGTGCGGTGACAAGATCCTGACTCTTCGCCTGGTTCCTGACATTATTACAATACGGTCGGGGATTAATCCAAATTCTTGGCCAGAAACACAAGCATGTCCACTTTTGCTGGCGACAGTTGACACCTTTGAGGTGTAACAATGTTCCCTGCTGCGCTAAACACTCTCTCGGATGGAGTGCTTGTTGCGCAAATGCACAAATACTTGCGCGCAACATTTGCCAACAATGGGAGGCGAGACTCATTTATTTTCCACCACTCTAGCGGGTCGGCATCTCCATCAATGACTTCCTCCTGCTTGTACAATTGCAGTTCTGCTGCAACTTTTTCCTCTGTGGTTTGAGGAGTGACACGGGCTGGCAGACAGGCACCGACTCCGAGAAGGCTCCCCAAAGTTTTTTTCTTAGGAGGAGGTGGGCGGTCTGACCCCCCCTCCTCCTCTTCGCCCCCTTGTTGGTCCAGAAGCCCTTTGAGAACCACTGCTTGCCTCTCCACTTTGCTCAGGGTATTGTCCAACTCTGCTGCGTCGGAAAAATGATGCCCGCGATACCGTGGATCAATGAATGCGGCTACGCGCATCAACTCTTGGATTGAGTCAACATCATATTTCTCTTCCAGTTCTGTCATCATCCTAGCTTTGAGATTCTTAGTGAGAGGTGTGTCCCCCTCAGCCCCCACCAAAATCTCATTCTTCAGGAGTTTGAGCATCGGGTAGAGCGATGATGAGGTGACATATTTCTCTGCTGAAAATATGTCGGTAAACTCACTGACTGGCTTGAGAGCGGCGTTGATGGACTCCAAAACAGCAACATCTTGCCATGTGAGAGGTTGATGTGATGGGCGTCGCTCAGCACCTAGAACAAGCCCAATTGCTGGGCTCTGATCCAAGATTCGCTGTATCATCTTTTGTTTGGAACCCCATCGAGTTGCAACAGCCTGTTGGATGATAATATAATATCAAGAATAAATTAATAATAGACCTTGAAGTCTAATTCATACAGTTAGTTACTCAATCATAACACCTGTGTTTGTGAGGAGGGTGCCCAAGATGTGTTTCAAAACAAAGAGAGATAGCCCATCTCTCCATTATTACCTGTTCGAGGAGGGGGCCGCACTTTGACCCGCGGTGCGGGAGATGTGTTTCAAAAGAGATAGCCTATCTCTCTATTATTATTGTATTTATTATCCCAATTCGTAGTTAGGCTATTCAATCACCTGTGTTGCGAGAAGGGCCGCCGCACTTTGTAGCCGCGGGGTGGGGGGATGAGATATCTCTCTTTGTTTAAAATACACCCCCCCACCGCGGGTCAAAGACAGTGCGGCGGCCCTTCTCGCAACACAGGTAGCCTAGAGTAAAAATAATATTAATAGAGAGGATATACCAACATAACTGTTAATTGTCAGTCCATGACATGCACTATGCTTTTTATTGATAAATAGGATTTTAACAATTTAAATAAAAGAATATAATAATTTGTGTATTATTTATTATTTATTTTTTTATTAAAAGAAAGAAACATGATTTATTTACCGTAATTAGAGCTTTCTGCTCTAGGCCAAGGTCTTCTTGTGCCTTCCTCAGCGCTCTTTTCTTCTTCCAGCTGTGGGAAAATTGGCCGACGATGGTTTGAGCGTTCCCCAGGGCTCTCTTTGTGGCTGGCTTGTCTACTTTATCAAGTGCGTTGTTTACGGCAAGATTGAGATTATGGCCGCAACAATTTAGCCATTGCCAACCCAGCTCGTTAACCGCAGCTTTAATATTTGTTGCGTTGTCGGTTGTTATGGCTGATAGTTTTACCGGGTCCAGGTCCCAGTCACGTAGAGCCTCCTCCAGTGCTTCTGCCATGTTGGGCCCTGTGTGGTCATCTGGGAAGAAGCTCGTCTGCAGGCACTTTGAAACTATCTTCCATTCCTTGTTGATGAAATGTATCGTCAGCGACATATATGGTGTCATATTCGTACTTGACCACATGTCCGTCGTCAGTGCAAATGTATGGCTGCCTGTCTGTGATCAAAACTTGAATCTCGTTTCTCACTTTATTGTATAGCTGAGGAATGGCAGTTTTTGAGAAGTATTTACGATCTGGTGGGTCATATTGGCGATCCAGTGTCCGAAGCATGGATTTAAATGCCTCCTTTTCCACCGTTCTGAATGACACCATATCTTTGGCCAGGTGAGTGGCTAATGCCGACGGGCAGGATTTCCATCTTTCAGAGTCCCGTTTATATTTTGTGCCTCTTGAAAATGATCCTTGTAATGATGTTTGTTTTGAAGTACAGGCCGCGCCCTCTTCCCCTTTTGCTGCCGGGCCCATTTGTGCAGCAAGAGCGGCATGATGTTTGCGCAGATGGGCATGCAGATTAGACGTATTGCCACCTTTCGCCTGGACTTTTTTTCTGCAGTGTTTGCAAGTTGCCTCGTCCACATTTTTCGGCTCACCTTGCTCGTCAGGTTCAAATCCGAAATGTTGCCATATTGGTGCGGTTTTATTTTTCTTTGATACCAAGTCAGTCTGCGTAGCCATTATGTCCTCCCGTCTCAAGTGTACTGACTCACCGTCACCTCTGCTGCTCCTAAACAACTTTCACACATGCGTAAATAAGCGGACCCTTCCCCCCCGGCCGAGACCCCCGGCCGAGACCCTACAGTAGTGTGAAATTTGATCTCCTTCATGTTGCTGAGTACTGACACATCACTTTGCCTGTAGTATAGTGGCGCTGCGCGCCGCGGGCCGTTTTGAATCACAGTCGGTGATTCTGCCGACTCTGTTTATAAACAACTATAACTAAAATATGCTGTTTGTGTTTATTAATAGAACCTATCGCCTCATAAAAGATAGTTACTGTGTGGAAACATATGTGAAATTTGACTTAAACAGACGAAAAAGATCTCTGTGTGCACAGTTACGCTCGGGGACTCTTCCCTTAGCACTAGAAACTGGTAGACTCAAAGCTATCCCTGAAGAAGATAGACTTTGTCTAGTATGTGAACTACAGGAAATTGAAAACGAGATTCATTTCTTGTTCTACTGTACAGCTTATGATGAGGCAAGGGTTGTACTTTTTAGTAAAATGTCTTTCATTTATGCTGACTTTTTTGAGTTGGACGACTATGAGAAACTCGAGCTATGTTTTAAAAAAGGTATCTTTTTCACTGCAAACTTTATCTGCCAGGCTTGGGAGCAAAGACAAAGCATTTTGTTTGGAGAATGATGTACGGATCTGTTTTTGGGGGTCTGAGCAATATGTTGCTCCGCGTCTTATGTTGTTTTGAATGTATTGGTGCTGTGACGTTTTTATTGTATGGTTTTATACATTGTTCTTACTGCTGTATTCTCTGTGTGTCCTGCAAGCCCATGTGGGCTGGGCACAGCAATGTGTATGACACCTTAATAAATAAATCAATCAATAATAGTGCAATTCACGTTGGATTTAGCCCCGTAAAAAGCCATCAGCATATAGGTTGCATGCCGAGGTAGACTAATTGTTAATTTTGCAGAAGCTGATTTTTTTTTCCCCGTTTTTTTCGACCCAGGCCTAGATAGCGATAATACACCTCTAAGCTGGTATTGTCAACCAGCAATGATACTGAATAAAAAGAAGCAGGACACCTGTGTAACAAACACACCCTGTATTTATTTCTCATAACTATTCAGCTTAACTTTTCTTCAAACATCAACATAATAAACAAAATAAGACTTTTGCATACTAGTGCAACTTGAGAAGAGGCTAATACGAACAATAGTGCAATCAGAATGGACTGGCAAAAAAAAAAAAAAAAAAAAAAAAAGGGTTTTTCGGTTCGCACGTGATCAAACCGGTTTGGGCTCGTACACCGAACCGAACCGGTAAAACCGGAAATCGACCCATGCCTACTGTCTCCCTGTTTCTGTCTTCGTCATTCTCTCCTCTCTCTCTCTCTCTCTCTCTCTCCCTCTCTCCTCCTCTTTATCTGTCTCCCCTGGCCTCCCTCTCTCTGCCCCTCTCTCTCTCGCTCTGTTTCTCTCTCTCTCCTCTCAATTCAATTCAGTCCACAAGCTCTTTGCCCATGCTGTTGACGACGTGGTCTTGATTGTGTTTGTGCCTGGTGGTGGGTTGAGGTGTAGAGAGATGTTGAACATACATTTAACAGGATTTAAACATTCAAGATGCAGTCATGGAACTTTACAGGCATGTAGTTCAGATCATAGAAGGCGGAGTCCCAAGAAGGGTGTGGTCAAGGCAAGGGGGCCGGAAATAGAGGGGTGGGTGTTCGTTATGGGCGGAACATAGGAACCAAAGTGCTGAACTCTAGGAAAAGATTCTGTTCAGACGTGATGTTATGGATCCAGCAAGTTTCTTCAAGTTTGAATATTTGGTTTGGTATGGCCATGCTTCTTATTTCTTCTCTAACACGTAGCTGGTGAGGTTAGGCTGCCTACTGCTGCATTTCTATGGGGGAACCAGAACACTGCTGACCAGAACACAGGACCAGAACACAGGACCGCAACACAGGACCAGAACACAGGACCGGAACACAGGACCGGAACACAGGACCAGAACACAGGACCGCAACACAGGACCGCAACACAGGACCGGAACACAGGACCAGAACACAGGACCGGAACACAGGACCAGAACACAGGACCGGAACATGGGGCGGGACATCCTGTCTGTAGTAATACTTCACCAGGCTCTTCTCCTCGGGAAGAAGAGCCAGCGTGATAAGAACTACCTAAAATGACAGAAACCATCTTTGGAGAAAATATCTTTGATGTGTATTTTGATTATTTAGTTTGGCTCATGCTCCGTCCACTAACATGAAGGGGGCAGGATTCATGAGCCATACTGCAGCCAGCCACCAGAGGGCAATCAAGATGGCTTCACTTTTTGGGAGCTGACATGACATCCATATATTATACAGTCAATGGTGGAAACTAACTATGAGAATAAACAGAGATACAAAGAGTTAAAGTAACTCACCTGCAGGCTTATGGTGTCTGAGTTTCCCCTGGTGTTTGAACCTGTGGAACAGACAGTACAAAGATGTTTATCTGTGTGTGTGTATGTGTGTGTGTGTGTGTGTGTGTGTGTGTGTGTGTGTGTGTGTGTGTGTGTGTGTGTGTGTGTGTGTGTGTGTGCGTGCGTGCGTGCGTGCGTGCGTGCGTGTGTGTGTGTGTGTGTGTCTCTCTCTCTCTCTCTCTCCAGTTCTTCCCTCGGTGTCTCTCCTCCAGAAGTCTCGCTCATCTCCAGTCATCTGTCACGCTACAGGCTTCTACCCAGACAGAGGCATGTTGTTCTGGATGAGAGATGGAGAGAAGCTTCAGGACCAGGGAGAGATCCTCCCCAACCACGATGGAACCTTCCAGACGAGCGTTCAGCTGAATGTTTCATCAGTCAAACCTGAAGACTGGGGGAAGTACGAGTGTGTGTTTCAGCTCTCTGGTGTCAAAGAGGACATCATCACCAAACTGGACCCAGCAGTGATCAAGACCAACAACCCAGGTAAGACTGGGATCAGAGCTGATGGAGGAGGAGAGACACATTTAGTAAACTTTACTTCTTACACCTGACATGCACGTAAAGATGTAATATTTTAGAGGAGTTTACAGTAACACAAGATACACAGGTAGTTTAGGATGTGTTGAACATGTTAACATTGTTTCTAAGTACAAGTTAAGCTGAATCAGCTGTCACTCAGAAAACATCTGACTTATGATTTACAGTTTGTCTCCTTTTAGTTGATAATACCAAACTATTTGATAGTCACATAAAATAGGATGATTTTCTCATTTATATTATTCCCTTCATCTTTTTGGCCCTGCACCCCCTGCTTCTCTCTCTTTCCCCCCCCCCCCCCCTCTCTCTCCCTTCTTCCCCACTCTCCCTCTATCTCTCTCGCCCAGGTGACTTCCTGGTTGTGGCTGTGTGTGTGACTGTTGTTGTTGTGGTTGTTTTGGTGCTGCTGACTGTCAGTCTGTTGCTCTACAGATGGAAGAGAAAGAGAGAAAGTGATGGTGAGTTGCTTTCAACCGTGTAAACTATCACACACACACACACACACACACACACACACACACACACACACACACACACACACACACACACACACAAATAAAAATCTTTGTACTGTCTGTTCCACAGGTTCGAACACCAGGGGAAACTCAGGCTCCATAAACCTGCAGGTGAATTGTTTTAACTCTTTGTATCTCTGTTTATTCTCATAGTTAGTTTCCAGTTCCACCATTGATGGTATAATATATGGACGTCATGTCTGCCCCCAAAAAGTGAAGCCAAAACACCTCGATTGCCCTCTGGTGTCTGGCTGATGGTTTCTGTCATTTTAGGTAGTTCTTATCACACTGACGTATGTTCAAGTGCTCATCTTTCTGATGAGTTTGTTTATAATTAGTTAAAGTTAAGCACAAGGCACACCAATCAAACATTCTCCAATAAACAGGGACAAACACCAACAGGCAGTTGTCTGAGGATGTTGGCAGTTGTTGGAGAATGTTTGATGGCATAGAGAGCCAAAGTGAACCTCACTTCCTGCTTCAACACTGTACCAGAGATTTTCATCCGCCATTTATTTTCCCATAGACATTTCGTAAAATGCTTATAAAAACAGTTTTACTTGTTCAAACCAAACGGTTCAGATATATTTAGAAACAGGGGAGACCATAACATTTAACTTAGATCAAAACGTTAAAAAAAAAGCGTATTTAAAGCTTTTTCTGCAGAGGCCATCTTTTCTGCACCTTGCAGCCTCTCTCTGCTTTTAATGAGGAAAAACACTATATGGACACACAGCCTAAAACAGCATAGATGTAGGATACATGCAAGATGAACGACTGTTTCCATGACTACCGCTGGTGTGCTCTCCTGCCTTGTAACCTTACTGAACTTAATATTTTATGATTCTTTTTTCAGAATGTCACCTATGCCAACTGGCCTCGAGCCTCCAGATCCCAGCCAGACTCCACCTACCAGGGCCTCAATCCAGCCACCATGGACCAAGACCAAACATACTCTACTCCGCAGCCAGACTCCACCTACCAGAGCCTCAATCCAACTACCATGGACCAAGACCAAACATACGCTACTCTCGAGCAAGGCCAGTTTTAATCTTTTCAGACCAAAAGCGAATAATCAGTGTGAATGAATTGCATGGCGATTAAGAACAAACAAACAAACAAACATTTATCTCTGTGGGACTATTCATACCAAATAAAAATTTGCTGAACGGATTTGTATTTTTTCCCCTTTTTGTCGTGCGATTTGTTCACACGTATTATTCTCTTTCATTCTAAAAAGACCTTGAGCCTGCTATAGGGTGGGCTGGTAGACTTGAGCCTGCTATAGGGTGGGCTGGTAGACTTGGGCGGTAGGTAGCCCAGAGGTTTGAGCAGTGGACTATCTGAACGTTGCCGGGGAGGGAGATTAATAAAGTAATATTCTATTGTGGATAAAAAACAAACTCATCAGGATAAGTCCATTAGCCTATTTCACATCCCACCCAAATCAGCCATTTTGTGTCTAAAATGCAGGAAGTAAAACAGAGGTGCAAAGAAGGTCCTGTTTGCTGTTCCTCCACTGCAGGGACAGCTGGTCCAGTCCCGGGGCTCTAATCAATGTCTTGCTTTCACCTGTTTTACTTCCTGCCTTTTCAACACAAAATGGCTGATTTGGGTGGGATGTGAAATAGAGGTACTGTATATAGGGAGACCGCACACTCCACAAATCTGCAGGAAGACTGACTTTCAAAGATACATAATTTATTGGCAACAGATGTCAGAACATTATGTTTCACAGATGTGCTTCATCAGGTTCATTCATAAAATGAGGGTGATCTCACACACCTTTGTAGCGGCCGTGTGATAGAACGGCCGGCCCCTAAACACATAGTTCAATCAATCAATTAGCTCTGGCAGAGAATCTAACAAAAAGAGAAAACATTTTTGAAAAACATGTAGAGAAAATAGTACCAAAATTTGCCAATATAGGCTATATTAAAAACATAAATGTGACAAATCATCTCTATATATAGAAACATAGCTACATCTTACTGTATGTATGTATGTATGTATGTATGTATGTACGTATGTTCGTACACACACACACACACACACACACACACACACACACACACACACACACATATATATATATAGTGTCACTCTGCTGTGTGTACAGTATAACTAGGGAGTGTCACTCTGCTCTGTGTGTACAGTATGTGACTATAGGGAGTGTCACTCTGCTCTGTGTGTACAGTATGTGACTATAGGGAGTGTCACTCTGCTCTGTGTGTACAGTATGTGACTATAGGGAGTGTCACTTTGCTCTGTGTGTACAGTATGTGACTATAGGGAGTGTCACTCTGCTCTGTGTGTACAGTATGTGACTATAGGGAGTGTCACTCTGCTCTGTGTGTACAGTATGTGACTATAGGGAGTGTCACTTTGCTCTGTGTGTACAGTATGTGACTATAGGGAGTGTCACTTTGCTCTGTGTGTACAGTATGTGACTACAGGGAGTGTCACTCTGCTCTGTGTGTACAGTATGTGACTATAGGGAGTGTCACTCTGCTCTGTGTGTACAGTATGTGACTATAGGGAGTGTCACTCTGCTCTGTGTGTACAGTATGTGAGTATAGAGAGTGTCACTCTGCTCTGTGTGTACAGTATGTGACTATAGGGAGTGTCACTCTGATCTGTGTGTACAGTATGTGACTATAGGGAGTGTCACTCTGCTCTGTGTGTACAGTATGTGACTATAGGGAGTGTCACTCTGCTCTGTGTGTACAGTATGTGACTATAGAGAGTGTCACTCTGATCTGTGTGTACAGTATGTGACTATAGAGAGTGTCACTCTGCTCTGTGTGTACAGTATGTGACTATAGGGAGTGTCACTCTGCTCTGTGTGTACAGTATGTGACTATAGAGAGTGTCACTCTGCTCTGTGTGTACAGTATGTGACTATAGGGAGTGTCACTCTGCTCTGTGTGTACAGTATGTGACTATAGGGAGTGTCACTCTGCTCTGTGTGTACAGTATGTGACTATAGGGAGTGTCACTCTGCTCTGTGTGTACAGTATGTGACTATAGAGAGTGTTACTGGGTTCATGTCTAGGGGAGTGAAGGAATGACAACTTTACAACACACCTGTTCTGGGCTCTGTGATGAAAGGAGTCTATTTGTTACCATGAATCTCATCACTCCTATTTAATTTGTAATAAAGGACAAAGTAAAGAAAGAGAACAAAAAAACTCTCCTCGAGGTACAACACCCTCAAACTGTGATCAGCTGTGCTGGTTTTGTGTTGGAGAAGCAGAAGCACACGTGTGACAGAAATGTGATTTATTTTGAATTCTTGAGGAGTGAAAATCTGGAGAGAGGAAAGTGCATTAGTGATGCATCTGCATGACTCAAAAACACATCATTGAGGTGGCAAAGCCTTCACTCCCTCAAGCTTTGACTTTTTATTATACAAGATATGTACATATTATTCTCTCTGTGTAAATGTTTCTACTTGATATTTGATATTATTGATATTTGTGCAGAGTACCTGTTTCTAAATACCCCCTTGCCACAAAAGTACATGTGGTGGTGGTTGCAGTAATAATGGTTGTTGTTTGTTTGCACTGAGTGCAACAAGATGTCAAATGAAAGCTGAATCCACAGATTCCAACAGTATCAGTCTGATCAGTCTACGAGCAAAACTCACTGAACTAGCAGCCGAAGAACAACACTTACTCTCACGACAGGTGGTGGTAATAAGATTACTTTGAACATGTGTATTTTATATTTGATGCTTCTTGACTTGCAGTACTTGCCTTTTACATTTACTCTCATAAGTTCTCTTACTATGTTTATTGATGCTATGCACTGAACACCAAAGTAAATTCCTTGTAGCCTGTGTGTAAATTTACTTGGCAATAAAGACAATTCTGATTTTGATTTTACAGACGGCTGGAAGAGTATTTTTTATAACAATCTATTAGAATAAGTATCCTTTTAAATATTTTATAGAGGACTTGTGATCCATGTGTGTGCAGAAAACTAGGAACCAACTCCATTTTTATTTTCTGTTCTTATGACCAGAGAAACATTGGCTTTAATGTTCACCAAATTGATTGATTGATTGATTGATTGATTGATTGATTGATTGATTTTATTTATTGATATAGCAGAACAAAATCCAAGGGCTAGACATGTAAAAGTGTGAACACTTATTTCCAACATGATCCCTGGTCTTATAAATCAGGACATATGGTAACACATAACATCAAATAAACAAAATAGGACAATCAACAATAAAAAGAACAAAAGATATAAACCACACAAGTTGAATAAACCATTTCAACAAAAGGCTCAGCACGTTACTCTATAGTTTACTCAGCAATACTTTTTTCAGAAGGTTTTTAAAACTATTCAGAGAATTTGCAGACATAATTTCATTAGGGATCTTGTTCGGACGACAGTCTTCTCAGGAGATCCATCATCTAATGTGGATGTATTTGTTGGTCCTCCTTGATAAAGAAAAAAAAACATATGACATACGACAAAAGAAGAAGAGTGGTGTCAGTCTCCATTTAGTATACCAACTTCTAAATCCACTATATAGCCTATAGTGTAACTGGCCAAATGTAGGCAGGAGTCACAGAATAGAGGAGACAGACCAGCAGAGTTCAGGTGAGTGGTGTAACCCATATGAAAAATGGGGCTACTAAAACTCTACTCTTACTCTGTCAGAGATTCCCAAACAGAGGCTCCATCTGGTGGTACTCAAGAGCCTTGCTGACTGACTGCCATCAGCAAATAAGATGTTTACATGCGTCTGTTTATGTGTTGGTTATTTGGGGTCTGACTTGCAACGGTAGCCTACTATGGTTTGGCCTTTCTGAGGCTATTGCATGGTTAAATCATATCAGTGATTTTTTTTTATGGGGGAAAAAGTTGGTATAGCTGCAGTGGGAAGTGGTACTTTGGAAGTTAGGTTTGGTACACTACATACAACAAAGACACATACATGGACAAAAGCGTCTGCTAAATGACATAATGTAATGTACATAGTGGTACTTTGTAAATGTGGTTTGGTACACTACATAGTGGTACTTTGTAAATGTGGTTTGGTACAGTACATAGTGGTACTTTGGAAATGTGGTTTGGTACACTGCATAGTGGTACTCTGAAAAGTTTGGGAACCCTCTGTTTTAAGTCATTTAGAGGTGTAATTGCATGTTGTTCCCAGAGGAGGGGGCAATACACTTGTATGTGTCTCTGATGTAGTCACATTTTATTTACCACAAACTGTGGATCAACCTCTCACTCATTGCAACAAAGACAAACTCAATGGATTTTTGTGTCCTCAATATTTATCTATCTCTATAAAAGGGAGCTAGGGCTCTGTTTGTCTGTCCCACTGATGACATAATCAGTGAGGTCATAAATTCACACACACACACACACACAGGGGTAATCTGTAATCCTTCTCCAGTGGATTCTTAATGAAACATGGACACACGGGACGCAGGTGGAGGGGAGAATGGAGAGGAAGACTCATACTGGTGTGAGACTGGGACAAGGACTACTCCACCTCTTCCTTTTTTGGAAAAAGAGCCATCAAATCTCTCTCTCTCTCTCTCTCCCTCTCAGGTTTAATTAACGGCAGGTCTTGCAGAAAGTGGGTGACAGAGTTGTCAAATGGTAGGGGGAAGTAGTGTGGGAGGGGGAAGTTGTGTGTGTGTGTGTGTGGGGGAGGGTGTGTGTGTGTGTGTGTGTGTGTGTGTGTGTGTGTGTGTGTGTGTGTGTGGGGGGGGGGGGGGGGGGGTGTTGGGGTGTCTAACAAAGCTCTAGCATTGGTAGTACTTTGTTACCAATCATTTGCACTATTTCCACATATATATGGAAACATGGAATTATTGACTCGTTTACACAGCATCATTTGCACAGCATTAATAATGACACACAAAGACATGTGTAGAGTATTTATTGAATATATTTTATTTGACAATTTGTCTTGTCCTGCTGGATCAGCTAATCAGCATGGGCAATGAGCTCCACCTGTGAAACAAACAAACAAATGGTCAGTAGCCTGCTTAACCTGACATGTAGTAGGTTTTCATAGTTTGGTTTGGGCAAGTGCAATATAACTAAGTGCAATATAATTTTAAGTACATTGTGCAAAGCAAATATTTTAATTGTTTGATGCATGCAGTCACTTACCTGTTGTCTCTCTGTTCTCAGGGTGTTCGGCAAAAGAGTCCTCTAGGTCCGAGCACCTATTTATGGTTCCGGGAGGAACTAATGGGATAGCAGGAGGGGGGTGTTGTGCATTTGCTTCAACTTGAAATGTTTAAGCTCTCGGGGCCCCCCTGTGGCTGAAAATGGAGGCCAGCTCTATAGAGAGCCCCAGTAACGAGTCCGGAAATCATCGATGCTAACAGCCCTGGTTCTTCACAGTTTTCGCCTATGGGAGTTTTGATTGGGTTTTTGGCACGATGCTTCTAATAATCTCTCTGGGCAACACTGGCTTAATCAAACGCGAACCAGTGTTTAGTAATATCATCTTCACACACGAGGACCACTTTTACGAGTTTTGAAGCTTTTACGTGCCGTTAACTCATTGAGTGCCAGCCAATTTTGGAGAACGGACGCTCCCAGTGCCAGAGTTTCAGAGCGTTTTCAGTGATTTCTCGAGGCCCACAGAATATTGTGTGATATTACTATGTAAACACCGAACACGCACAAAGAACGAGGAGACTCTATTGTATCATCAGCAAAAAAAAGTTTATTGATACCATTTTCCGTTCTTTAGTTATGAGCCGGAGAAGATAGCTTGATTTAACCAAAAACAGCCATTTTTTTCTAGAAGCTGAGATAATGAAAGCACATCACTGACTCTGAAGCTAATATTTTCTAATGTAGTCACACCTCAAAAATAATTTCCTTCAATAAAACAGTGAAGGCCAGGGAATTTTGTTTGGCAGAATAATATTTTTTAGCTGCAACCAGCAGCGCTGGCCCCTGCGTGCGCTGCTGGTTGCAGCTTCTTGCTGGTCTTGATTTGCTGCTGGTGGGCATCGGATATTCTGGCTTGCGTTTGCCAATCCTGTCCTGCTGTCTGGGTCTGTCTGGGTGTTGTGTGCTGCTCTGCGTGCAACCCCACCCCCCGCCTCAACTGCAAACCCCTCGTAGTGGGAGTGTCTCTGGTGGCTTTCTGCTGCTGTGCACAGTGAAGGGTGCGGCCGGTGCGCTACATCCAGCTTTTTTACAGAGTTCCGCGTGTGTTTGTCACCGGCTCCCATGCTTCCAGTTGAGAATAATAACAACTCCACGGCTGATCATGCGGATGGGCTGTCGCAACGGACACGGAGGGGCTCAATTGTGGCAGCAGATTGGCTGCTGCAGGCACAGCTAACGTTATGCTTCATGCATATCGATGCATACGGATGCGATGCGATTTCCGTTTCCCCAACGACTTCTTCTTTGTTTTTTCCTCGCCTTTCTGTAATCTGGAGAGCACTGTCGCCACCTAAGGGTTCTGTAAAATAGGTTAGACACATTCAATAGCTCCCATATTGTAAGAGGCGATGTAAGAGGCTTAGATCGACATCCCCCCGTCAAAAAACGCAATTGACGACTTTAGTCGTCATTGGCACTGAACGTTACTAAATCAATTGACGACTAAAGTCGTCATTGGCACTCAATGAGTTAAAGGCTTTGTAGGTGATGAGGGGGATTTTTAAGTGGATGCGGTGCTGAATGGGGAGCCAGTGGAGATGTTGGAGGATGGGTGTGATGTGTTCTCTGGAGCGGGAGTGGGTGAGTAATCGGGCAGCTGAGTTTTGGACATATTGCAGTTTATGGAGAACAGTGGAAGGGAGGCCATAGAGGATGCTGTTGCAGTAATCTAGTCTGGAGGTGATGAAGGCGTGGATGAGCATGATTTAATTATGGCAAGAGATTAATTTCTAGACATCAAAACATAGGCTCTAAGATCATCGTTCTAAGTTGACTAAAACAGAAGATTTCCTGATTGTGACTTTTTTTTAACAAAATGTATACTAATTATGCAATTAGCAAAGGTTGCATGCCTGCACTATGGTAATAGATGAATTCCTGCACATGACAAACATGGAGTTGGACTCTTAGATCATCTTTCTAAGTTAACTGGAAGCAAAGTTATAGCCATTTTCCAGTTTTTGGTGCTTAATTAAATCATTATGCTAATTATTCAAATTTCTCAACATGCAACTCTTAGGGACCGTTCGTTATTTAGGGAAGGGTCCACTGGAGGAAAATAGGGGAGGGTAATTTTGTTTTAAATTTAGTCTGAGGGAGGGTACACTCTCTTTAATTTGAGTCCAGGGGAGGGGTATACAATGTTGATTCGATAAAAATATATAAACTTTTTTTGTGTGTGTAATGTTTGCTTTTCGGACTTCAACAACTACTGAGTTGCTTCATTTACACCCCTCCTGTCCAAACTGTTTGGTATGTCCCGGTGCATTGTTTCTCTTTGGCGGTCTGATCTGTCAATCTTTGTGCTTGGCCTATCCAGACAGTGGGCGTGTACAGTATCTGGCGAATCGGTGGCGCTTTTCTGGTGATAATATGGAAGTACAATAACCCACTGGAACAAAGTCGAGCAAACAAACAGACATGGCATCACAAAATATATATGGGCTCTATGCGCAGATAAGTCGTCTTAGGAAGTTGAGTTATGGCTCACTCATCTCCTAAATTACGTTAAGTCTACAAGGGGTATTTATACCACCAGGATGACATATATGTTTCACATAGGGTTGTGTTTTTACCACAATAATAGAACCGGCGAACCTTTTTTCCATCAGTCATTGACCGCTATTTAAAGGAGAACTAACCTCCAAAACACTTTTTTTCAGCTTTTAACCAATATATATGACTTTGGGGGTGATGTGTGAAGAATTCTGGTCAAAATTTCCACATTTGACACCAAACTGTTGCCATTTTACCATTTGTATCATTTTTCAGCAGCATACCTGGCATAAGCGCCCTCTAAGGGTGTAACACTGCTTTTTTTTTTTTCTCAAATGAATGGGATATTTGACACGTCGTGACGTCACGGTGACCCAAAGACTATGGGATTTCAAGATAATTACTCCCCTACCCCCCCTGTACCCTTTCGGCTCCTCAGAACTCCAAGCCTATTTCTATTGAAGTTTGCTCTTAAAATACTGAACCAAACGTTGTCAAAGTTGGCACATGTCTTAATTATAGTTAGTTTCCCGCTAAATGTGTCATTACTTTATTGATATCTTACCTGGATAAGCTCGAATGATGATGTTTATATTATCAGTCCGAGTTGCAAGCACTGTCTCCAGCCCAGGCGGGAGAGAGTCGTACTGTAACATGGACGAGCCCCAAGCTCCGCGGGCGCGCGCAGCAGGCCAGCAGCAGCTGGGCTCTCTGTGCTCTGAGAGCAGTCTGATATTTCCGCAAACAAATAGCGTCGCAGTTTAGCGCACATGTAAAATATAACGCTATACTACGACGTGACAACGTGACAAAGCTTCTCTAAACACATCGGCTACTATCATTTCCCTGCATCCCTCCTACTGAGATTATATCGGTAATGATTTTGGACAGACTGAATGCGCGGAGGAGGAGGAGGAAAGATCTGCAGCTGTGCCCTGAGAGACACTCGCCTCGCTCCGACTACTGTGCCTGTCTGTGAAAAGCGTCCTGTCCAGTCGCACCTTCGCAAACAGATGCGGGATTCCCTCAATCCTGTACCCAATCTCAGACTGTATTCTCTAAATCGCACACCAGCTATTTCTGTCTGTTTGTTTGTTGCTCCGTGAGGTTACAAGCGCCCCATGCATGCAGCAGGCTGTTTCGCCAGCCGGGGTCTGGCAGGAGGGAGGAGGCGCAGGCAGCCTGCACTGCGCTGAGAGAAAAACTTTTGCACAACTTTTAACAAGAATCACGAAAAGCCCCCAAACTAAAATGAAAAAGGGACTATATGGCAACTTGGACGAGGGAATGACGTAGAGAAATCTCGCATTGTGTTACCCCAGAACGGGGGGTTTGTCGTATTGTGCGGTGTGCTGCTGTAACGAGCCCATGCCACTTTGCTCTCGTAACGTAGTTTAACACACTGCCATAGAGTTACATGCAGAAAAATAATTAAATTTCTAGTTCGCCACTGAATTACCAAATTGATATAACTTTCAACCATTTTGAGCAAAGCTCTTTCCAAACAGGCCACCAGCGTTGGCTAGTTGTTGATATTTATACAGATATGGCCCATCTCAAATAAATTATTTTTGAGGCAAACTGCAAACTGTAATGGCGTCGATTTCCGAAAAAAAATCTGGACTTCAACACAGCCAAAGAGTCCAGTATAGACAAGAGCATATGTCATTTCTTGGTTTTTTCCATAGGTATTTTCAAATCACTGTTCTAATACATATCTAGGGGGTTAGTCCCCCTTTAAACACAAATATTGATATGCACAGACTGAAGATTGTTTCACAAGCGAAAATAGCATTATGTAGCGACCGGAGGAGGCGGTCACTCTGATTGGTGACAGTTCTAAGCAGCGCAAAGGATTATGGGAGTTCCATGTTCTTGTGGGAAGCTGTTACTGTACAGTTAAAAACGTGGTTTAGTGATGTTGTGCTCATGTTTTGATTGCATTATGTGGTATGGCAATGTTTGTGTGGCCAGGATATGTTAGTTTTACTATCAATGTAGCCACCATGACTCACTGTTAGTGTGTTCGATCACCTCTGGCCGGAGTTTCTGCAAATGTTAGGTTAAAAGTAAGATATCTGTGTCAGTCTGCATTCTTCCACGCAAGCTCGCCACAATATTGTTTGGGGAGGGTCAATTATATTTTTCAAATCGCTTCGGGAGGGTGAAGGAAAAATATATTTTGATCAGGGAAGGGGCACAGCTTTTTATTTCAGAGCACACCAAATCCCTCCAGTGACCCCCTTTCTAAATAACGAGCAGTCCCTTAGCAACCAAGTTTAATTTCATCCACTAGGCCTATAGATGACATTTCAGTCATCAAAGCTAATAGAAAATAACATTGCTGGGCCATAGGGATTTCCAGTGCAGGTGTTTAATTTCGGTGGTCGCCATTTTGAAAGTCCAAGATGGCCACAGAGAGTTTGAAAAAAATGTAAACACTGATTTTGGGGTTCGTCACACTCTAAGCTTTCCAAAAATGTATAGTTTATGAATTCTCTTTTTTTTTTAATGAAAATACACAAGTCAAGTCAAGTCAAGTTTATTTGTAGCACATTTCATACACAGATGCAGTTCAAAGTGCTTCACATAAAATGGATGACATAAGAAAATAAAAAAAGTGGATAAAATAGACATTTCATAACAGTTTTGTCTTTTTTGAACATAAGGAACTGGACTATCAGTAAATATGCTCCATTTGCACTTTTACACAAATCAATACCACTGTTCTCTTCTTGGCCATCATATTAAATGGCACTGGAGTCATTAGAGTTTTATCATTGTGCTTTTATTGTGTCTTGCAGCAAGTTGAATTTCCTTCATGGACAATAAAATGAACTGAACAAAGATTAACTTTTCTTTTTAACAGTAGTAGTTCATTCACAGTCACTTTCACTATCATTCGTCAAGTCATTTTTAAATGGGACTATGGTGGTTGGCTACCTGTGGTAGTAACTGGTGGTATAGTAGACTAATTAACTGAATTAACGCTACTTATTCGTCAGATTGTTCTTCACTTTGAACCTTCAATTAGGCTACAGTAGCCAGTAGTCATACGAAGCTCTGATTTCATTTGAACCCTGTCTGACTGACTACACACAGACAGACCTATACTCTATAACAGGGGTGGGCAACTATTTTTCATGGGGGGCCACATGAGAAACCCAGATTGTTGCCGGGGGCCGACAAATATTGTCATGCCGTAACCCATGGATGGGCAACTTTGATGATAGAGAGGGCCACAAAAAATGTCCTCGCTACCAGGTTTTGCTGAGGGCCGAACGGCGCCAGCGCGAAACATTTGGGGTGTTTGAATCCAGGTTTAGAGGAATAACTCATTTAAAAGTAACAGTTGTGATGTCATTATTCCGTCTTAACCACCAATATTTGATCCTTTTCTCACTCACTCCTATGTCACCACCTGCTCTCAGGGCTTGAAATTAACTTTTCTGACCACCTGCCAATATGGCTGCTAGATTTTAAAGTTACCAGCCAATTAGAATTTCCACTAGCCGCATTTTTTTTCTTGAAATAAACCAGAATATGAGTGGGTTAATTTAAGCATAAGTATCAGTAGTGGCCCGGGATTCTCAAAGCCTGTGTTGAGGGTCACCATAAACAAAAATACACTAAATAAATCCAAAACGAATGAGTTAATTATTAAAAATTATACTTCAATGTAGCCTTTTAGTCATACAGATTATTGAAAGATATTCCATATTCCAGACTTAAATGCTATAACAGAAGTGGAGTATTGGCCAGAATGACATGAACATTTGGACATTTATTCAGCGGGTATCTTGCATGTTATTGGTGATATATTTGAAAAACTAATTTACAATCAATTATCCCAGTATCTCAACCACTTCAATTTATTATCCCAATCTCAATCTGGTTTCAGGCCGAATTTCTCCACCAGTACTGCTCTTCTTAAATTCACAAATGATGTTACTTCATCCTTTGATCATGGTCAGTTTACTGGCTCTATCTTTGTTGATCTTACCAAGGCGTTTGATATGGTCGACCATCATCTTCTTCTTGATCAGCTTTATGCCATTGGACTATCTCGTCAGGCTTTGCATTGGTTCAACGCATACCTGCATAACAGGCATCATTGTGTTCTATTTAATGGCTGTCAGTCCGACTATGTTGTTATGGAAAAGGGGGTGCCCCAAGGTTCCACGTTGGGGCCTCTCCTCTTCTCTATTTTTATAAATGATCTCCCGCAAATTTGTTCAGACTGTCATGTACAATTATATGCCGACGATACCGTCCTATACACATCCAGTTCTGATATTCAACAGATTCAGAACTCACTGCAATCCGATTTCAATCTATTACAAAACTGGTTTTACAATAACAAACTGTTACTGAACAAAAATAAGTCATGTTGTATGCTGTTTGGCACAAGGTTTAAACTTGCCCGTATCTCCAACACACTCCATATTAATTTTTCTGATGGTTCACTGCTTGAGAAGGTTGATGGCTTTAAATATCTGGGCGTCTGGTTTGACCCAGAACCCTCCTTTAGGCCTCACATTGACTCTGTGATTAAAAAAGTAAATTGCAGCCTGAGAATACTATACCGTTCAATTAACTGTTTCACTCTCCAGGTAAGAAAACAAATTATTTCCCAATTAGTACTTCCGATAATTGATTATGCTGATATTGTTTATCAAAACACCATAGATTCTCACCTGCGTCCTCTTAATGTTGTGTTCAATAGTCTCTGTAGATTCATTTTAAGATGTCCATATCTTACCCACCATTGTAATATGTATAATTCACTTAACTGGCTATCTCCTAACTACAGAAGACATTTTCACTGGCTGCAATTCATTTTCAAATGTATCTACTTCAACTATCCATCTTACCTTAAACAGTACTTAGTCCCCCATATTTCTTCATATCCGCTTAGACACTCCCAATATCCTTCATTTGTTGTCCCCAAAACTCTCAATCAAACCGGGCGTAGGGCATTCCATTTCAAAGCTCCATTCGATTGGAACAACCTACCAAATTCTCTGCGCTCTATTACTTCACTGTTCATGTTCAGGAATGCATTACTTACTCATCTAAAAACAACTTGTTCTTGTTTCTAACTGCATGGACGATTGTAAATTGCCCTTGGGTGTGGGCGTGTGTGTGTGTGTGTGTATGTGTGTGTGTGTGTGTGTGTGTGTGTGGGTGTGTGTGTGTGAGTGTGGGTGTGTATGCGCGTCCGTGTGTGTTATGATTGTGCGAGGTTTGTACCTCTACATGTTCATGTATACCTGTAACTCTCTTTTGTTGTATTGTTGATGCATTTTTGTTCTTCTGTAGGTCCCCCTCTAAAACGAGATGATTCATCTCAAGGGGTTTTCCTTCAATAAAGTTCAATAATAACAATAATGTTGCGTTCAGGTGCACTGTGAAAAAAAAAAAGGGGGGGGGGGGGGGGGGTTTTGCAATTCCATCGCGGGCCACACAGATGGCGCCCGAGGGCCGCATGCGGCCCGCAGGCCGTATTTTGCCCATGTCTGCTCTATAAGACACGATATTCTGCAACCAAAACAGCCCACAGACAGCGGTATTAACGTAACGTTACCGTTAAACGTAACGTTATCTATCTATTATCCCAGTTATTCTCACAGTATGTTGTCGTATGTTACACCGTGAACTTACCAGCGTCAACCTTGATATGAGTCTTGTACTAGCCGCCGCCATGATGCCTTCGGTGTTGTGGTAGTTCTTTGCCTGAAACAGCTAGTTGAAAATAGCTGTATCAAAGATGGCGTCCAAGGTGTCCGCCACAAAACAAATATTTTTAATATCTCAGTAACTAATAAAGATAGAGACACACTTCTTTGGTCTAACCCAAGGTTGTTGGGGTCAAGGAATTAGATAGACATGGCGCTATATCTTCCCAAAAGCACTAATTTAGCGTTTGCGCTCGTTTAACGCCGTGCGCAATGCAAATTGGGGGCGGACACAAGCGCATGCCTGTGATAATTGTACTGGGCATTGGCTGCCACAAGCCAAAGCAAGCGTTTCAGCGCTAAAATGTGGTGATAGATGGCATTATGCTATCGTCAGCAGCGTGCAATTACTTTGGCTAAGAGCTTTGAAAAGGACCTCTTACGCGCAAATACCTCTCTGCACTGGGTTGCGCACCATAATCTCCGTGCAGCGGAGCGCAGTGCAAGTAAAATCCCTTTTGGATATGTCATACTCATTACGCACAGCCTTGCCATGCCAGGACATCAAATTATGCTGCTAAAATTGGGTATTAGCAGATAATTCAGTGAGGCAATCAACTATAACTCACTGAGAAACTTTGATCACATTGCAAAGAGGGAAATTAATTGAGAAAACTTGTTGGACAATGGACATAGGCTATTTACCTTCATAACCACCCGGAGGGTCCTTGGCACCACAGACGATCTGTCAATAAGCTCTCTCTGTCCTCGCACGAGTACACTCTATTACGCATGGAGAGAATGACAGCATATTGCCTCGCGCAAACAGCCATTGCAAGACGGGAATCTGATTGGTTTTGATTGACGTAATGCCCAGACTTGCCTGGCCACGCCTGTGAATAATTCTGGTAGTTAACACATTGAGTGCCAGCCATTTTTTCATCCTGTAGGTAAGTTGTGCCAGGTTTTTTTTTGAGGATTCTGGCTCATTTTACAAGAGCCGAGGATTATTTTCTGTTAAGAATTCATGAACACCAATCATCTAAAAATAACTAATAGAATGTGTGCTTTCTCTGTCTAAAAGAGTTAGTTTGCAGAGTTAGTAGTTATGTAGATATTAGCCGTTGAGTACAGCATGGTTTCAGCGTCTGGAAATTTATTCAGAGATAAATGGCTTTTTGTGAAATTCGACAGAACAGTCACTTTAACCATTCATTTTTGGCATCAGTAAGACCGTCAGACATTCTAAACAATAGTTTTGAACAGTAATTTCCTCCATAACAACAGGAAACACCCCTCTCATTCAAACTCCTCCCTCCCTGTGTCTTCTCCTCCTTCCTCCTGGCTCGACAGCGGGCGTGTCAGAAGCGCGTTGCTGCTGCCTGCATGCCTGCCTGCGTGCCTGCCTGCCTGCTTGCCTGCGTGCGGACGCTCCTTGTGCGAGTCAAGATGGGCCGGGGAATGCGTGGGCGATGGGCAGATGTTGATTCTGGCCTTTCTGAGGTGTTTCAAAGTGTGTTTCACCTATAATCTATTTTGCAAATCGCTCTCCGCTCTCTGTGTGCGGCTGCCTGCGCGGCCGCTCTCGGGCAAGACAAGTGTGGAATGGATTACTGTAAAATCGCCTCGCCATTTCCTTGAATGGCAATTGCTCCCGCGGCAGTTTTTTCTTTGATTTCGCTCGTCTGGGGGAGCACTGTCAACACTTAGTGGGTCGGTAAAATAGATTATACACATTCTCTTGCTCCAATAGTGATCTCGAAGATGTAAAAGTTGTTGATTGATGTCCCACCGTCAAAAAAAAAATGTTTATGTAAGACGAGTTATTTCGGCTCTGGCACTCAAGCGTTGGATTATGTAAGACGAATTATCTCGGCTATGGCACTTAACGTGTTAAGACCGCCCAAATCCCGTTTGCGCAGGCATTTTGCAGATGATTTTGGCATGGCTCTAATTTGCGCTTGCGACACGTGCCGTGAACCTTTCCGCATCCCGGCCGAGACTTGCATCCCCAACCAGGGGCGGACTGGGATCATAATTCAGGCCGGGCATTTATACCAAGCAGGCCAGGCCAATACGGTCGCCGGCGCGAAAAATTTGGGTCGTTTGAAGCCCAATTTGGGTCGTTTGAAGCAAGATTTAGTGAATATAATGCTAACGCGATGATACATGTTACCTATTTGTTCACTAATAGAAACATCAACATTGCCTAGATAACTGCAAGTATAATATGAAGAAGTAAAACCAAAAACATGCCTCTGTACAAACCTTCACAGCAAACTTTATTTAAGGAAGAGTGATCAGATCGTCCATACTGCGTTATATCATCATGTGTCTCGTGTGACGCTATTGTCTTGTATTTTTTTACTTGTGTTGATTTTAATGTATTATATGTGGAATTAACTGTATGCTGCTTTCTTGGCTCAATGTGATTATCCTGGTTAAATAAAGGATCAATAAAATACAATAAAAAATGTAAGCCAAAAGCACAATAACCCTCTAATTGTCCATAAACGTATGGAACATGTTGTCAAAAATATAGGGTTGGGGCCCTAAATACTGTAACATCCCCACACATCCCCCACCAGTTGAAAAAACTGGTGCTGAACTAAAAGAGACTCAAGGTAAAGAAAGGAATGTCTGCATCAGTATATTGAATAACTAAGTAGCCTATTTAGTGTATAGTAGCTTACAGTTATAAAGTGTTCCTAAAAAATACAGTTTCTCAGCAGTAAGGCACTAGTGAGAAATACAGCAATGAGTGAACAGTGTGACCACATGTCCTGCTCTCCCCTACATAAAGCAATCTTATTTAACCATTCGACTTCCTGTGGAATGCCTGCACTATACTGTATACAAGGTGAGGTGACCATTAAGACAGTCAGACACAGTTTCTGGGTTGATTTGTCTTAATTACTGCCTGGTTGTGTGCCAGGGTGAGACCTATAGCCAACTGAAACTACGATATGGACACTCTTCAGACTGTGTGTGTGTGCGTGTGTGTGTGTGTGTGTGTGTGTGTGTGTGTGTGTGTGTGTGTGTGTGTGTGTGTGTGTGTGTGTGTGTGTGTCCATGTGCTATCTGTGCGCAGGCAGTGTGTGTCATAATATCCTGAGGATGACGTAAAGCAGATAGAGGAAGCAGAAGAGGCCCCAAAGTGTCACAACTCATTTAGCAAACGATCTCCTTTCTTTGTTACTTCTTCTCATCCACACTTCCTCTTTTTAAATTAAACTCTTATGCTTTAAACTCTCCTCCATCTGTTCATACTTGCCTTTGCTACCACCCTCTCCTTCCTACCTCCTCTCACCTTTTCTTTTGCACCACAGGTTTAAAAAATGTATTAAACATGGGTAGTTTACAGCAGGGCGATGTGGGAAATTAGGACTTTAATCATGAGAGAGATAACGAGGAAAAGAGTGGAAGAGAGATACAAAGTATGGAGACAAGATATGTGGCTTTTTATCCTCATCTAGACTTGGACAACTAAACTACCATTTTTGGGGGATTGATTTCTGATTAAGGCCGAGGGGCAATCCTTTTACCTCAAAGTGATACCGCACATTCAGGTATGGGATACAACTATAGGTTCGGGTGACCTACACATAGCCCGATCGTTCATCCAGTGTCATTAGTCCCGTGTGATCTGTACACCTTCCGGGTAAGTATACATGAACGAGTCATGTACTGTATAGCCCTGCTTACCCTTGGCTCGGCTCTCCCGCGCTGGCACACCCTGTCAATTCAGGCACGGCTATCTAGCTACATCAACTTACTATTATTACTAGCTAATTGATTGGGGGCTGTTAGACAGCATTTGGGACACTAACCTATAGTATCACTATTCATCACAGTAGTAAAACTAGATCAGCTCACATTGAACCCCATGCTGAGTTCCACAGCAGTGATGTCACCAGTGTGCCCTGGTTGCGTGCTGACAATCACTCTATTAAACTAAGCTAAATTGTGCTCTGACAAGAACACTAATAGTCTATCTATAATAAATAATCTATTGGAATCCACAACCCCAAAAACCTATGTATAGACCCAAAAACTGGGTTTCTATGTATTTTAGATAATGAGATATCATCACAGCTAGTTTTATGGCGGCCATCTTGCACACCATCTTTGCTACAGCATTTCACATAGTAGTTATGAGAAAAATAACACTTATAATAAAGAAATGTGAGACCCATAAAACATTTTATGTTACCAAACATTACATGTTCATTTAGTACAACACGTGGAAGCCATCTTGAAAAGGCTATCTTGGATTTTTGAGTGCCCTTTTTCAAAAGAGTGGACCTTGAAGAGTATCTGTGCCAAATGTCATGCTTGTATCACATAGTGAACGATCCTTCTGAAATATGCAATTATCTGCTGCACTGTGTTACTGTGTGTGGCCTTGCCTGCCCTATTCGCATGCACTGTCTCCCTCTCTCTCTCTCTCTCCCTCTCTCTCTCCCTCAGTCTCTCCCTCTCCTCTCTCTCCCTCATTCTCTCCCTCTCCCCCAGACTCGTGAGCCGCAGACTGATGACATCATTCACTGATGACATCATCACTGATGATAATCATAATCAGTGATGATCAGTGATGTTACTGATCAGTGTGTGTGTATGTGTGCATCACTGATGATGTCACAATGCCTCTGATATCACTGATGATGTCACAATTTATGACAACACTGATGACATCACTGGAACATTGTGTGTGTGTGTGTGTGTGTGTGTGTGTGTGTGTGTGTGTGTGTGTGTGTGTGTGTGTGTGTGTGTGTGTGAATTTATGACATCACTGATGATGAAATCAGTGGGACTTTTATGACATCACTGATGACATCATCACTGGGACTTTGTGGTGTGTGTGTGTGTGTGTGTGTGTGTGTGTGTGTGTGTGTGTGTGTGTGAGAGAGTCCAGCTCCCTTTTTCATGAGAACTCCTTGAGGTACAACACCCTCAAACTGTGATCAGCTGTGCTGGTTTCCTAACAAAGTGTTCGAGAAGCACGATTGCGACTGAAATGTCGTCCATTTTGAATTCTTGAGGAGTGAAAATCTGGACAGAGGAAAGTGCATTAGTGATGCATCTGTATGACTCAAAAACACATCATTGAGGTGGCAAAGCCTTCACTCCCTCAAGCTTTGACTTTTGATTATAAAAGATATGTACATATTGTAACAAAGTGGGTATTCGTCCAAGGAACTGGAGACTTGAAGTTGGTACAGGCTTTTTATTCTTGTCTTCACAATATAGCTCCTAGCAGCTAGCTTCGCTGCTAGCTCTGCAACCACCCGGTCAGCTCCCTCGCATAGCCTGACTGGCCTCCGCGCCGGCCACTGGTCACATATATCCCCTTCCCCCTAGGAACACACCCACACATATCAGTTCCTAACCAAGCACGGAAACACCCCAATACACGTAATTACCCGATACGCTACATTTCCCCCACACAAATTTAATGTCGCTTCCACGCGACATGCACAACCCACACACATCCCCCTGTACCAAAACACACCCAACACAATATTTTTCCCATCACCACACCAAATTATAATTCCCCAACAACCAGTCTTTTCTTTTCAGCACCCCCGTCATAATGTCCAGTTTTTCATTAGGTACTCCGTAATGTCTAGTTTTCCATTAGGTACCCCCATAATGTCTAGTTTCCCATTAGGCACTCCATAATGTCTAGTTTTCATTATTTCCTTCTTTTTCACACATTTCAATTCAAACACAAGCCCCCACATTTTCCTTAGCTTTTCTTTTAAACCCCATTTCCATCCCCCCTTTTCCCAGCTTCTGTCCCGCCTGAAGCACTCTTTTCGGTCCCCCCTTTTTGTTTGTTCCAGTAGCCAAATGCACGAACGAGCACCGGATCGACATCCTCGTCCTCCGGTCTCCACTCGCGCCCGTCGACTCTCCAGCTGACCCTGGCGTCGTCCTCCCGGCCTCGCACTCGCTCGTTTTTCCGTCCCCCTCCTCCAGGGTTGAGGACAGCAGAGCGAACACCACCGGCGTCGATCTTCCCCTCGGCTCTCCGCTCGTTTTTCCGTCCCCCTCCTCCAGGGTTGAGGACAGCAGAGCGAACACCACCGCCGTCGATCTTCCCCTCGGCTCTCCGCAGTGCAACGTTAGGGGGTGTATAGCGGTTAGGCTGGGCCGGTTCCCCCGGCGGTAACCCCTCTCGCTCACTCGGAGACACGAGCGTCGCTCTCCCGACTGTAACAACGCTGCAGACGATGTCCCTCTCTTCCCTCTGGCTGTTCCCCTGCAGCACCGTTCTCCTATCCGTCACAACGTTCTCTTCTCCCCGGCTGCTCACGCTCTTCCCAGCCTGCGTCTCACCTCCGGCCTCCACACTCTCAGTGCAGTCCCTGGCCAAGTGCTCCGGTGACTGGCAAGTCCAGCAGAGTCTCACCTGTCCGCCGCCTGCACGTCTCTCTTCTCCCGCTGCCCCCCGATCTCCGACAGCCTCTGGACACTCTCTGGCTAGATGTCCGATCGCGCTACATGCCCAGCAGGCTCCCTGCTGTCCATGTCGTTGTCCCGCATACCCGGTCCGTCTCGCGGGACCGCCTCGGCACCACCTCGCCACGTGGCCCGGCTCTCTGCAGGTCCAACACAGTCTCTTCCGTGGCTCTTCCAGCCGCTCTCCCCGCTGCATTACCTCCGCGCTCATCAAGTCCACCCGCTGCATGACTTCTCGCAGCGCCCGCATCACCTCTACTGCCCAGGCAGGAGTCTCTTCCACCAGCCGTCCGACCTCTCTCAACACACGGGCCTCCATGCCCGCCAGCATCGAGCTGATCCCCGCCGTCAGCTCTCCTTTCCTCCTGTTCACCGATGGCCATTCTCCGCGCACCATCGCACGTGGTTTTAGCAGCTAGCAGTTAGCAGTTAGCACCCCTGGTAGCTAACTTACTAGCGCTAGATCTAGAGCCAAAAAGCTGCACCACCCGTCTCTTTTGCCGTTCCTTCTCACCCTCTCCCCTCTCGGCCGAATCAGAGGCGTTACCGCTTTACTGTCTGACACCAATGTAACAAAGTGGGTATTCGTCCAAGGAACTGGAGACTTGAAGTTGGTACAGGCTTTTTATTCTTGTCTTCACAATATAGCTCCTAGCAGCTAGCTTCGCTGCTAGCTCTGCAACCACCCGGTCAGCTCCCTCGCATAGCCTGACTGGCCTCCGCCCCGGCCGCTGGTCACATATATCCCCTTCCCCCTAGGAACACACCCACACATATCAGTTCCTAACCAAGCACGGAAACACCCCAATACACGTAATTACCCGATACGCTACAATATTATTCTTGGTGTAAATGTTTCTATTTGATATTTGATATTGATATTTGTCCAGAGTACCTGTTTTCTAAATACCCCATTGCCACAAAAGTAAATGCCATGGTGGTCGCAGTAATGGAATAGATGTTTCCACCAAGAGTCCAACATGAAAGCTGAGAATCCACAGATTCTGTGTGTGAGTGTGTGTGTGGGAGGGGGTTATACTATGTGTGTGTGTGTGTGTGTGTGTGTGTGTGTGTGTGTGTGTGTGTGTGTGTGTGTGTGTGTGTGTGTGTGCGCGCGCGCGTGTGTGTGTGTGTGTGTGTGTGTGTGTGTGTGTGTGTGTGTGTGTGTGTGTGTGTGTGTGTGAGGGGGTTACTCTGTAAGGGTTTGGCATGGACTCTTCATTCAGGCCTTTGAAACTTCATGGTGGAAACAACAATCTTTAGCATGGGCTTTTTCTTATGAGTTGCTTTTATATTTAATACAGTTTAGCTTCTGCTTACTGTAAGTTCCTCCCTCCACTCTCACCTTCATCTCTCTCTCTCCTCATCATCCTCACTGTGCCCACAGGTGCCAAAGAAGGTCCTGCAGCAGACATGTCAGGACGTTTTAGATTAAATTAAACCCGACGGACAAACCCCGTCTTTATTTGTCACAAACACTGTTGCATGCACACATGTGCACGGCAGCCAGTACACACACACACACACACACACACACACACACACACACACACACACACACACACACACACACACACACACACATGCGTTGGAGGCGCCGTGGAATGTGGAGTGGAGTGAAGCGCCCGGGGACCAACTTCTTCCAACCGCCGCTGGTCAGACAACAATCTTCTGCATGTTTTTAGTTGAGGGTTATATATGGAGGAACCCCAGGTAACACGGGGAGAACATGCAACCTCCACACAGAAAGGCCTTTTTGATGAGATAGCCCACCTGGGCAGTAGGCACTGAAGACATGGGAGGAACACACCCTCAGCACCCACAGCGGGAATCGAAAGCCAGGACCTTCTAGCTGTGAGGCGACAGCACTACCACTGTGCCACCGTGCTTTATTTGACATGTGAATTCTCCACACCTGCCTTGAATTTTGTCATATCCATTTTGACACTTCTTTTGTTGTTGCAGTCTGTAGATGTACGTCACTGAGCCTGAGGGGGAGGAGTTTAAAGATGTGATTAGGCCAGACCGGACCTATCTACTTGTTTTATTTGCCGGTCAGACAGAAAATAAATAAAAAATAAAAGTTTGTTATTGATATTATTTGTAGATTATTTATTTTAGATAGGCTATAAGCAATACAGCCTATGCATCATATGTTTGGGAACAAAGGGATTATTCTGAAGATTATTCTGAAGATGTAATTTAGTATGACGTGTTTGAGAAGAAGAAGAAGCTAAACAGCTCATGTTCCTTTGCTGTGACCACAATGTTTGTTTCCTGTGACAAGACACACCCTCAACTAATAAAAGCATTTCCACCTACATGAGCAGCTTTGATGCTGTGCCACTGCTGTGCCTCTGAGACAAGAGAACAACTAGCCTATAACCTCATCTGAGACAAGATAACAACTAGCCTATAACCTCATCTTCAGAATAAGGACTTATCAAGGACAAAGCTATAAACATACAAACAGGACTTAACTGAATGTCACTGAGATATCTTTATCGTTAAATACAACATCTTTACCAAAACAAGATGAAGGCGTTGGTTTTGTTGCTCCTTTGGTTTCATGATGCATCTGCAGGTAAGATCACATTTCAAATCTTTCCTTTAATTATAAAGTATAATTATATAATTATAAATATCAAATTATATTCACATCTGCTTTTAAGTGTATGCGCGTGAGTAATTTGAACCTTCCTAGTATTGCTAAGTTAAATGGAGAATTGATGTGAATATATATTTTCTATAGCCTGTTGATGCTTTCAGATGATCACTCTTGACTCACATCACTCATAGTATAGTATTATTTCATCTGACAATGTGTGTCCACTCACCAGCAGTAGGGGTGTCACGATACACTCAGTTCACGATACGATACGTATCACGATACTGGGTTCACGATAACGATACGATACGATACGATTTTAACAATATTTTTTTAAACTTGAATAATGACAATATATGACTGGAAAAGTAGTATTTTATTTGAAATGCACAAATACAAAACATGCTGTTGTGGGAAATTGTTATTACAATAACAACTAGAAAAAACATGAGATTGGAGATAAGGCTTATCTTGAAATAGAATGAGTTACACTGTCACTTAGATTTACTTTGAACTAAAAGGTTTCTCAGCAGTATAAATTCTCATTATGCATCTTCAGTTTTTCTTCAAACTCAAACAACAAGACTTTTCTTAGTCTATTTTTTATGCATCTTCAGTTTTTCCTGTCAAGTAAACAGTTTTGCCAGAAACTCAATTGAATGGTTTCTCTCCTGTATAACTTCTCATGTGTCTCTTCAGAGACTTGTTCAACTGAACTACTTTCCACACATTGAACTTCAACAAACAAAGACGTTTCTTTGTCTACTTTTGAAAAAAAAAAAAAAAAAAAAAAAAAAATCACGATATGAGATTTCATCTCAACGATACATATCGTGACGTTTTACTATCGCGAAATTTCGTGGGACGATATATTGTGACACCCCTAACCAGCAGCATGTTAGAGTTCACTGGTGAATTTATCAATCTGACAAAATGAGTTCAGTTCTCCTGGAGGCTGCTCACTGTAAAGCAGTTTAAATCTATACAATGGTTTGAAAGAGTGCATTAATTCATTGAATTAAGAGTGATTTGGCTAAATCATCACTGAACAGAGATTTAAATTCTTTATTGTGTTGTTAGTGTACAAATATATTTAAAATTTAACTCAAAAGCTGAGTTTCTTCCCTGTTTGTCTCACAGTGACTCACTCTGTGAAGTTTCTCCAGACTGGATCCTCTGGAGTCACAAACAGCCCAGAGTTTGTGGAGGTCAGGTTTGTTGATGGAGTTCAGGTGTTTCACTGCAGTAACACCATGAGAGCAGAACCCAAACAGGACTGGATGATCAACGCAACAGCAGATGATCCACAGTACTGGAAGAGACAAACTGAGAGGTGTCTGAGTAACCAGCAGTTCTACAAAAACAGCATTGAGAACATAAAGCGGCTCTTTAAGCAAACTGGAGGTTTGTTTATGTTTCACTTTATTCTGCTGAAAACACACACACACACACACACACACACACACACACAGTGTGCAGTGCGCACGGCCGCACGCGGTTGCATATAGGCGCGACGGAGGGACGCACACACACACACGAACGGGCCCACAGACAAGCGCGCACGTACACACGCACGAACGCAGACACGCGCGCTGCACGCACGCGCACACACACACACACACACACACACACGTGTGCAGTGCGCACACGGTTGCATATGCGCTCGACGGACGGACGCACACACACACACACACACACACACACGTGCACACGCACACACACACGAACGGGCCACAGACAAGCGCGCACGTAAATGTGCCATGTCTACTCACATATAACGCCCCATACACACGCACGAACGCAGACACGCGCGCTGCACGCACGCGCGCACGCACACACACACACACACACACACACACACACACACACACACACACACACAACTAATACTATGCTCGTCTGGTATCATACTGATACAGTGTTTCTGTCCATCCCATAATAACAGAGATCACACTCTCTCTCTCTCTCTCTCTCTCTCTCTCTCTCTCTCTCCCTCCCTCTCTCTCTCTCTCTCTCTCTCTCTCTCTCTCTCTCTCTCTCTCTCAGGTGTCCACACCCTCCAGAGGATGTCTGGCTGTGAATGGGATGATGAGACAGGAGAAGTTAAAGGGTTTGAACAGTATGGCTATGATGGAGAAGACTGGCTGGTGTTGAACATGACAACATGGACATATATCGCTGCTAAACCAGAGGCTGTCATCACTGCAGAGAGCTGGAATAAGAACACAGCTCAGTTAGCAGAGAACAAGAAGTTTTTATCACAGACCTGCATTAATCAGCTGAAGAAGTATCTGTCCTATGGGAAGAGCTCTCTGCAGAGAACAGGTAGAGTCACATGACCTGATGTAGTTTCATCAACACAACAATGTTCATCTGTCTCTTCTGTTTCTAATGTACAGAAACATGACAGTGAATATGAACCAGCACACACACACACACACACACACACACACACACACACACACACACACAGTATACAACTCATGTTTTTGCGTTTGCACACATCTTTTTGTCTCGCTCTCTGTCTCCCTGTTTCTGTCTTCGTCATTCTCCCTCTCCCTCTCTCTCTCTCTCTCTCTCTCTCCTCTCAATTCAATTCACAAGCTCTTCCTCCATGTTGTTGACGACGTGGTCTTGATTGTGTGCCTGGTGGTGGGTTGAGGTGTAGAGAGATGTTGAACATAAATCAGCGTGATAAGAACTACCTAAAATGACAGAAACCATCTTTGGAGAAAATATATTTGATTATTTAGTTTGGCTCATGCCCCGTCCACTAACATGAAGGGGGCGGGATTCATGACCCATACTGCAGCCAGCCACCAGAGGGCAATCAAGATGGCTTCACTTTTTGGGAGCTGACATGACGTCCATATTTTATACAGTCAATAGTGGAAACTAACTATGAGAATAAACAGCGATACAAAGAGTTAAAGTAACTCACCTGTAGGTTTATGGTGTCTGAGTTTCCCCTTGTGATTGAACCTGTGGAACAGACAAAGATTTTATTTATGTGTGTGTGTGTGTGTGTGTGTGTGTGTGTGTGTGTGTGTGTGTGTGTGTGTGTGTGTGTGTGTGTGTGTGTGTGTGTGTCTCTCTCTCTCTCTCTCCAGTTCTTCCCTCGGTGTCTCTCCTCCAGAAGTCTCCCTCCTCTCCAGTCACCTGCCACGCTACAGGATTCTACCCAGACAGAGCCATGTTGTTCTGGATGAGAGATGGAGAGAAGCTTCAGGACCTCATGGACCAGGGAGAGATCCTCCCCAACCACGATGGAACCTTCCAGATGAGCGTTCAGCTGAACGTTTCATCAGTCAAACCTGAAGACTGGGGGAAGTACGAGTGTGTGTTTCAGCTCTCTGGTGTCAAGGAGGACATCATCACCAAACTGGACCCAGCAGTGATCAAGACCAACAACCCAGGTAAGACTGGGATCACAGCTGATGGAGGAGGAGAGACACATTTAGTTTACTTCTTACACCTGACATGCAGTGCATGAAGCAATTCATGTATTTGACAATTTCATCAAATCACAACTCTGCACAGAAAAAGAGAGTGAAGCAGTGAGCGTTGTTCTTGTTCTACCTTCTGTAATGTTTTGTGTGTAAACTTTAATGTATCTCCAGTGGAGCAGGCAGTAAAGACACCTTCTTTGGAGTTACAAAGGTCCAGGGTTCAAACCCCCTGGTGGCCAAGTCCTACTTGCCATAGGTTGCAGTATTACATGACTTCTCCCTTTAGTTAGTTTCTCCTCACTAAACCTATACCAGGTGTTTATTTGGCTCAGTACGTAAAGGCTCAACCGTTAATGTGGAAGTTTGTGAGATCTAATCTAGACGTGTCCGTTCCAAACTCATCAGTTATTAAGGACAAATAATAGGAAGTTTGTCAGTTGTGAACAACTCCATCAATGTGATTATAATGAAAAGATGAACTTGACAGAAGTCACGGGCCGACACTAAAGCTAAGACTGCATGTCTGAACTTCACAACATGTCAGTTTGTGTGTGTCGTTTTACCTTCTGGAATGTTTGGTCTGTTTGTCTTTTCAAATCGTGCTTGGACCCTTCAATTGCCGCTTGTGGCTATATTTGATTATTACATGGTGAATATATGCTAACTGGATCTAAATGTTTCAAGCATCAATAAATTTAAGTTAAAACCTGCTTAGTTAAACATAGAAAACTCTTTAAAAACATATAACAGAATGTGTTTGACCTTTAACCAGTTCCTCTTCCTCCAGCTGACCTGCCTGCAACAACAACCAGAGCTGATTCCTCCTCTCCAATTGAGACAAGTAAGACAATTTCACACATGTTGTAAAAACGATATCAGATTTTCCACAATGTAAAATGTTTTATACATGCATTAGCCTACACGTAAAAATGTCATATTTTTAGAGGAGTTTACAGCAACACAAGATACACATGTAGTTTAGGATGTGTTGAACATGTTAACATTGTTTCTAAGTACAAGTTAAGCTATATATGAAGCAGCTGTCACTCAGAAAACATCTGACTTATGATTTCCAGTTTGTCTCTTTAGTTGATGATACCAAACTTTTTGATAGTCACATAAAATAGGATGATTTTCTCATTTATGTTATCACAACGCTGAAGAAGGCCTGCTGGCTGAAACGTTCGTTGTAACTGGTCTTGATGATGGAATAAAAACCCTGAAAGGACATTCACTGAGTGCTGGCGTTCTTCGTTCTTTAACTCATTTATATTATTCCCTTCATCTTTTTGGCTCTGCACCCCTTGCTTCTCTCTCTTTCTCCCTCCTCTCTCTCCCTTCTTCCGCACTCGCCCTCTATCTCTCTCGCCCAGGTGACTTCCTGGTTGTGGCTGTGTGTGTGACTGTTGTTGTTGTGGTGCTGCTGTCTGTCAGTCTGATGCTGCTCTACAGATGGAAGAGAAAGAGAGAAAGTGATGGTGAGTTGCTTTCAACCGTGTCAACTATCAGACACACACACACACACACACACACACACACACACACACACACTCACACACACAAATAAAAATCTTTGTACTGTCTGTTCCACAGGTTCGAACACCAGGGGAAACTCAGGCTCCATAAACCTGCAGGTGAATTGTTTTAACTCTTTGTATCTCTGTTTATTCTCATAGTTAGTTTCCAGTTCCACCATTGATGGTATAATATATGGACGTCATGTCAGCTCCCAAAAAGTGAAGCCAAAACACCTTGATTGCCCTCTGGTGTCTGGCTGATGGTTTCTGTCATTTTAGGTAGTTCTTATCACACTGACGTATGTTCAAGTGCTCATCTTTCTGATGAGTTTGTTTATAATTAGTTAAAGTTAAGCACAAGGCACACCAATCAAACATTCTCCAACAGACAGGGACAAACACCAACAGGCAGTTGTCTGAGGATGTTGGCAGTTGTTGGAGAATGTTTGATGGCATAGAGAGCCAAAGTGAACCTCACTTCCTGCTTCAGCACTGTACCAGAGATTTTCATTCGCCATTCATTTCCCCATAGACATTTCGTAAAATGCTTATAAAAACAGTTTTACTTGTTCAAACCAAACAGTTCAGATATATTTAGAAACAGGGGAGATCATAACATTTAACTTAGATCAAAATGTTAAAAAAAAAAAAGCGGATTTAAAGAAAATATTTTTTCGATGTTTTTGGTTTGAGTGAAATGTTCTATGGTCTATGGTCTCTCCTGTGTTGGTTGGAGAATGTTTGATTGGTGTGCCTTTAGGAAGACAAAAGCTCTTTTCTGCAGAGGCCATCTTTTCTGCACCTTGCAGCCTCTCTCTGCTTTTAATGAGGAAAAACACTATATGGACACACAGCCTAAAACAGCATAGATGTAGGATACATGCAAGATGGAGGACTGTTTCCATGGCTACCGCTGGCATGCTCTCCTGCCTTGTACCCTTACTGAACTTAATATTGTATTATATTTTACAGAATGTCACCTATGCCAACTGGCCTCCAGCCTCCAGATCCCAGCCAGACTCCACCTACCAGAGCCTCAGTCCAGCCACCATGGACCAAGACCAAACATACTCTACTCCGCAGCCAGACTCCACCTATCAGAGCCTCAGTCCAGCTACCATGGATCAGGACCAAACATACTCTACTCTGCAGCCAGACTCCACCTATCAGAGCCTCAGTCCAGCCACCATGGACCAAGACCAAACATACGCTACTCTTGAGCAAGGCCAGTTTTAATCTTTTCAGACCAAAAGCGAATAATCAGTGTGAATGAATTGCATGGCGATTAAGAACAAACAAACAAACAAACATTTATCTCTGTGGGACTATTCATACCAAATCTAAATTTGCTGAGCGGATTTTTATTTTTTTCCCGTTTTGCCGTGCGATTTGTTCACACATATTTTTCTCTTTTATTCTAAAAAGACCTTGAGTCTGCTATAGGGTGGGCTGGTAGACTTGAGCCTGCTATAGGGTGGGCTGGTAGACTTGAGCCTGCTATAGGGTGGGCTGGTAGACTTGAGTCTGCTATAGGGTGGGCTGGTAGACTTGAGTCTGCTATAGGGTGGGCTGGTAGACTTGAGTCTGCTATAGGGTGGGCTGGTAGACTTGAGCCTGCTATAGGGTGGGCTGGTAGACTTGAGTCTGCTATAGGGTGGGCTGGTAGACTTGAGTCTGCTATAGGGTGGGCTGGTAGACTTGAGCCTGCTATAGGGTGGGCTGGTAGACTTGAGCCTGCTATAGGGTGGGCTGGTAGACTTGAGTCTGCTATAGGGTGGGCTGGTAGACTTGAGCCTGCTATAGGGTGGGCTGGTAGACTTGAGTCTGCTATAGGGTGGGCTGGTAGACTTGAGTCTGCTATAGGGTGGGCTGGTAGACTTGAGTCTGCTATAGGGTGGGCTGGTAGACTTGAGCCTGCTATAGGGTGGGCTGGTAGACTTGAGCCTGCTATAGGGTGGGCTGGTAGACTTGGGCGGTAGGTAGCTCAGAGGTTTGAGCAGTGGACTATCTGAAGGTTGCCGGGGAGGGAGATTAATAAAGTAGTATTCTATTCTGGATCAAAAACAAACTCATCAGGATAAGTTCATTAGCCTATTTCACATCCCACTCAAATCAGCCATTTTGTGTCTAAAACGCAGGAAGTAAAACAGAGGTGCAAAGAAGGTCTTGTTTGCTGTTCCTCCGCTGCAGGGACAGCTGGTCCAGTCCTGGGGCTCTAATCAATGTCTTGCTTGCACCTGTTTTACTTCCTGCCTTTTCAACACAAAATGGCTGATTTGGGTGGGATGTGAAATAGACGTACTGTATATAGGGAGACCGCACACTCCACAAATCTGCAGGAAGACCGACTTTCAAAGATACATAATTTATTGGCAACAGATGTCAGAACATCATGTTTCACAGATGTGCTTCATCAGGTTCATTCATAAAATGAGGGTGATCTCACACACCTTTGTAGTGGCTGTGTGATAGAACGGCCTGCCCCTAAACGCATAGTTCAATCAATCAATTAGCTCTGGTAGAGAATCTAACAAAAAGAGAAAACATTTTGAAAAACGTAGAAAAAATAGTACCAAAATCTGCCAATATAGGCTATATTAAAAACATAAATGTGACAAATTATCTATATATATAGAAACATAGCTACATCTTACTGTGTGTGTGTGTGTGTGTGTGTGTGTGTGTGTGTGTGTGTGTGTGTGTGTGTGTGTGTGTGTGTGTGTGTATGTATATACCGTACATGACACTATATATATATATATATATATATATATATATATATATATATATATATATATATATATATATATGCTCTGTGTAACTAGGGAGTGTCACTCTGCTCTGTGTGTACAGTATGTGACTATAGAGAGTGTCACTCTGCTCTGTGTGTACAGTATGTGACTATAGAGAGTGTCACTCTGCTCTGTGTGTACAGTATGTGACTATAGGGAGTGTCACTCTGCTCTGTGTGTACAGTATGTGACTATAGAGAGTGTCACTCTGCTCTGTGTGTACAGTACAGTATGTGACTATAGAGAGTGTCACTCTGCTCTGTGTGTACAGTATGTGACTATAGGGAGTGTCACTCTGCTCTGTGTGTACAGTATGTGACTATAGAGAGTGTCACTCTGCTCTGTGTGTACAGTATGTGACTATAGGGAGTGTCACTTTGCTCTGTGTGTACAGTATGTGACTATAGGGAGTGTCACTCTGCTCTGTGTGTACAGTATGTGACTATAGAGAGTGTCACTCTGCTCTGTGTGTACAGTATGTGACTATAGGGAGTGTCACTCTGCTCTGTGTGTACAGTATGTGACTATAGAGAGTGTCACTCTGCTCTGTGTGTACAGTATGTGACTATAGAGAGTGTCACTCTGCTCTGTGTGTACAGTATGTGACTATAGGGAGTGTCACTCTGCTCTGTGTGTACAGTATGTGACTATAGGGAGTGTCACTCTGCTCTGTGTGTACAGTATGTGACTATAGGGAGTGTCACTTTGCTCTGTGTGTACAGTATGTGACTATAGAGAGTGTCACTCTGCTCTGTGTGTACAGTATGTGACTATAGAGAGTGTCACTCTGCTCTGTGTGTACAGTATGTGACTATAGGGAGTGTCACTCTGCTCTGTGTGTACAGTATGTGACTATAGAGAGTGTCACTCTGCTCTGTGTGTACAGTATGTGACTATAGAGAGTGTCACTCTGCTCTGTGTGTACAGTATGTGACTATAGGGAGTGTCACTCTGCTCTGTGTGTACAGTATGTGACTATAGAGAGTGTCACTCTGCTCTGTGTGTACAGTATGTGACTATAGAGAGTGTCACTCTGCTCTGTGTGTACAGTATGTGACTATAGGGAGTGTCACTCTGCTCTGTGTGTACAGTATGTGACTATAGGGAGTGTCACTCTGCTCTGTGTGTACAGTATGTGACTATAGGGAGTGTCACTCTGCTCTGTGTGTACAGTATGTGACTATAGAGAGTGTCACTCTGCTCTGTGTGTACAGTATGTGACTATAGAGAGTGTCACTCTGCTCTGTGTGTACAGTATGTGACTATAGGGAGTGTCACTCTGCTCTGTGTGTACAGTATGTGACTATAGAGAGTGTCACTCTGCTCTGTGTGTACAGTATGTGACTATAGGGAGTGTCACTCTGCTCTGTGTGTACAGTATGTGACTATAGGGAGTGTGACTCTGCTCTGTGTGTACAGTATGTGACTATAGGGAGTGTCACTCTGCTCTGTGTGTACAGTATGTGACTATAGAGAGTGTCACTCTGCTCTGTGTGTACAGTATGTGACTATAGGGAGTGTCACTCTGCTCTGTGTGTACAGTATGTGACTATAGGGAGTGTGACTCTGCTCTGTGTGTACAGTATGTGACTATAGGGAGTGTCACTCTGCTCTGTGTGTACAGTATGTGACTATAGGGAGTGTCATTCTGCTCTGTGTGTACAGTATGTGACTATAGGGAGTGTGACTGGGTTCATGTCTAGGGGAGTGAAGGAATGACCACTTTACAACACACCTGTTCTGGGCTCTGTGATGAAAAGAGTCTATTTGTTACCATGAATCTCATCACTCCTATTTAATTTGTAATAAAGGACAAAGTAAAGAAAGAGAACAAAAAAACTCTCCTCGAGGTACAACACCTTCAAACTGTGATCAGCTGTGCTGCTTTGAAAATCTGGACAGAGGAAAGTGTATTAGTGATGCATCTGCATGACTCAAAATCACATCATTGAGGTGGCAAAGCCTTCACTCCCTCAAGCTTTGACTTTTGATTATAAAAGATATGTATTATTCTTTGTGTAGGCTAAATGTTTTTATTTGATATTATTGATATTTGTCCAGAGTACCTGTTTACCCCCTTGCCACAAAAGTACATGTGGTGGTGGTTGCAGTAATAATGGTTGTTGTTTGTTTGCACTGAGTGCAACAAGATGTCAAATGAAAGCTGAATCCACAGATTCCAACAGTATCAGTCTGATCAGTCTACGAGCAAAACTCACTGAACTAGCATCCGAAGAACAACACTTACTGTCACGACAGGTGGTGGTAATAGAGTACTTTGAACATGTGTATTTTATATTTGATGCTTCTTGACTTGCAATACTTGCCTTTTACATTTACTCTCCTAAGTTCTCTTACTATGTTTATTGATGCTATGCACTGAACACCAAAGTAAATTCCTTGTAGTCTGTGTGTAAACTTACTTGGCAATAAAGACAATTCTGATTCTGATTTTACAGATGTTTATCAGAGGAGACGATGGCTGGAAGAGTTTTTTTTTTTTATAACAATCTTTTAGAATAAGTATCCTTTTATTTTATAGAGGACTTGTCGATCCATGTGTGTGCAGAAAACAAGGAACCAACTGCCTTTTTCTTTTCCATTCTTATGACCAGAGAAATATTGGATTTAATGTTCACCAAATTGATTGATTGATTGATTTTATTTATGGATATAGCAGAACCAAATCCAAGGGACAGACATGTAAAAGTGTGAACACTTATTTCCAACATGGTCCCTGGTCTTATAAATCAGGACATACGGTCACACATAACATAAAATAAACAAAATAGAACAATATATATTGTTATATATATATATATTGTTATATTGTTATATTGTTATATATATAGGATATATATATATTATATATATAGGATATATATACATATATAGGATATATATATATATATATATATATATATATATATATATATATATATCCTCCCTTGCTTTCAAGCTCAGGAACCGCCACTGGTGTATATGTACCAGGCAGGCAGACAGACAGTGTCGATTGGATAGCCTAAAATGATAGGGGGATTAAGCTGGACAGCTTCAGACTCTGCTGTGTTCCTGGTGGAGGGGGCAGAGTAAGAGACACACTCAGAACGGACTGAGGGGAGGGAGGAAGTGATGAAGTCCTTCCTGGGTGCGTAGGCTGTATCATAATTAAGACTTCTCCTATGACAAGTGGAAAGCGTGTGTGTGTGTGTGTGTGTGTGTGTGTGTGTGTGTGTGTGGCGGGGGGGGGGGGGGGGGTTCAGGGTTCAGAGGGCCTCCACACACCCACTGTAGCTTTCAATGAGCAGGCAAATAAAGCATTAATAAAGTATTGAGCAACTCAAGAAACTGGCTGTTTTAGGTTTTAATTTTGTTTTCTTGACCTATAAATGCCTGTGCAAAACGTTTTCAAAAGACATACTCTTGTCTGCCATAATTGTTTTTCTTTTGTTTCATTCAAAAACCTATTTATAAATAAAAAATGATGTGACACACAATAATCTGAAGTGAAGTCTTGCCATTTCATTTGACCTGCTTTAAAGCTGCAGGAGGCAACTTGGTACAGTACTTTGTCACCCCCAAGTGGCAGCGGGAGCTAACTGTTTGAACTTTTTAAAGTTAGAACTTTGAGGTACTTCATTACCCAGAAATTGTGAAAAAAAAGTGTTTGCAACAGATGTTCTGGATGGAGCTCTTTCTGGCTGCTGTTTAACACACATTTTTACTCCTGTTTTGTTTTGTCACTTCCTACTTTCCCACCAGTGACCATAACTGACACCAGAAATTAATTTGGGCAAACAGGATTGATCAGTTGGGATGAGACTCTTTTCTCTCTTGCAGCCCCTCCAAATGTGGTCCATGTGTGGTCCATGCAGGCCCAATTGGCCATGTCTCTGGGTGGGGAGCCAGAGTAAGGGTATGTGTCCTGTTCGCTGCACCAGCGCCTTCTCTGGTCAGTCGGGGGCGCCTGTTCGGGGGGAGGGGAACTGGTGGGAATAGCGTGGTCCTCCCACACGCTACGTCCTGCCAGTGAAACTCCTCACTGTCAGCCAGAGGTGTAGTGCTATCTGAAGAAGTGGGGGAACGCACCTATTCACCTTATTCCTGGACTTACGTTTCCCATGATTCTCAGCAGTTGCCGGTTGTCGACTTCCTGTTTAAAAAAAAATCACCAGCAAGGACGTGCGCGCCGCTGTCCTCAGATCAGGGGTGGGCAATAATTTTTCCTGGGGGGCCCACATGAGAAACCCAGATTGTTGCAAAGGGCCAAAAAATATTGTCATGCCGTAACATCTAATTCTATCACCAGATTAAATTATAGAAACATTTATTATATTGAAAATCACTCCGAACAACCAATTTAGGTCATCTCATTCGATTTATTCAAGCTTCATAAGTAAAATGGTGTGGTTTGTCTTGGACCTCCCGGGCCAGGCAGAACCATCAAGAGGGCCGGTTCTGGGCCCTCCGGGGCAGAAAATAATAACCCGCCCAGGTCTGATCTAGATGCTGCTGAGGGCCGTCCCCTTCGATTACAAAATCTCCCTGCAAAGTCTGAGCAGCAAAGACTTTGACCTATATCTTTTGTTTTTCTTTGCATTGTTTATTTCTTAATTAACCTGTAATGTGCATTATATGTTGGGTGTATTGTATGTCCTGTTCTTAACAACAGGGACCATGTTGGAAATAAGTGTTTGCACTTTCACATGCTATCCCTTGGATTGTGTTGTATTTCCATAATAAAATAAAATAAAATCAGACCATAATTAAATTGCATTATATGCATTTTATTATATCCTCTGTATAATAAATCATCATTTTACTTCAAGGATAGACTCTCTCTCCTGATTGAAATGCCTGTTACAAGCCTGGGAGCAACTGACTGTCTACCAGGACCATCATGATGCTACTGATAGGAGCTGGCAACCTGCAAAAACGGAGATAGCTGCTTTCCAGCAGACTCATTGTGATGCTGAGATCTTCTGGAAAGCCTACAAAGTATTGTTGACAGGAAAGGAGCGCATGAGTCAACAAAACCACAGGAAGGTAATATTGTGGCTGGGCCGCTGAGCATGAGGGAATTGGGGGAAAAGAGTTGGGTCCTTTGAGAAAAGGTTTGAAACTAGTAGACAGTATCTTGTGCTTGAAGCACAGTAAACAATCATTGCTAGGGGGGGGATTTCAAAAGCTCATTGCTGCTAATCATTAGCGCCAAGCTGAGTTTGGGGTGGTGATTTGAATTTCCTGTATTTTGCAGAATTCGGCTAAGGGGAAAATTCTCACCAAAAACACATGTTTTGCTCATTCATATGATAACCTATAGCCAGATATGCAGGCTAGCAGATATGCTATATTCAGCGCCGACATTAAAACTGGAATAAAGTTTGGTTTTGTGGCGTTAAGCCACACAGCTGATTTCCTGTGGAATCTGACCCAACACAGCTCACAATGTAAAACGTAGAGTGGAGCCGGGTTGAGGCCGCCAATCGTCTCACCAAAGGGTTTATCGGAATTATCCTATAATGTCTAAAAAATTAATGTAGCAATGGTTTATTGATGTTAAAATGCTCCACAAAGCACCTTTTAAGGTAATAATCCAAAGTAGCACTCGAGGTCAAAAACAATTAGGATAAAGACCATCTTGACTCACTAGAATATTGAAACTCTTTTTAATTATGGCTTTTAAACATTTATACACAGATGAGTTTGATAAGAGATCTTTATTGAGAAAGGAAGTCCCTTTCTGTCACACGCACCGGCCTTTAGAGACCTTTCATTCATCTCCCATTTCCTTTTATAGCACAGAGTCCTCTGAGTAAACACACACACACATAGACAGTAAACAGTATGTATGTTCCCTTTTTCCCTTTCAGGCCAATTTCAACCGTCTTGATTTGACAGTTCACTGCTTTCTTTCCAAAGCTGAGGGTCGTTTCCATTTCAGGCCCGTGGGGAAATGACACCTGCGTCCGTTTGGTGATCTGCTTGGTTTTCACAAAGTGCTGCTTCAGATCAATTCTCCTGCTCAGTCAAACAAGACACAGGTTTTATTACATTTCATTTCAACGTGGTTTCACAATCCTGCTTTAAAGACCTTGATTGTTACATCGCACTGTCCTCCAGTCCCTTTTCCCATCCCTCCAAGGCCACCTATGAAACATCTAAGCAGTCACTCAACTACACGGTGAGGACGGGGGGGAGGTTAGTGTTACTAACTGCCTGAACATTTATGACATTGCTCCTTTTACCCCTTTTCCCTAAACAAACGTGGTCCCTTTATTTCCTATTACTGCACTGTATTGTCATAACAAAATAAAACAAGACACTGAATATACTGTACATCATTTGGTGTGCATAGATATGGATAAAGTGCAAACAGTATTTGGTTACAAAAGCTTTAAACTGTGTTTCCACCTGTTCATTTAAGGCTTGATCCAGTCTTTGGAGCGTCTCTGCTAATCCCGTGTAGTTCCCTTTCATCTCCATCACTTTCCCATTGTGCTTCTCCGTCACACGCTCCTGACCAACCCACGGCCATAATACTGTACATCCACTGGAATCTCTCTCTCTCTCTCTCTCTCTCTCTCTCCACCCAGCTGCTCAGTTGTAGTTCCTCAGCCCCCTGGTGGGGGGCAGTGTTGCCGTTGAGTTGAGTTTAGAGGTCTGCAGCACGGGCGGGGGGGAAGGGGGGACTGGAAATGAAGCCTGAGCCCAGTCTGGGCCCGCAACAACGTTCAGGGCCCGACCCAAAACTTTTGAAGCCTATAAACCCGACGCCCCCCCCCCGAAATCTAAACCGTTCCTATTTCAAAGTCATAGCTCTCGTGGTCCGTGTATTTTTTTTTTGGTCATTCTCTTTTCTTTTCAGAAACAAAGGAAGACAAAGGGGAAAAAAAAGAATGTTGATTTGATTTTCATTTAAAAAATCCACAAATCAAAGAGAGAGAGAGAGAGAGAGAGAGAGAGAGAGAGAGAGAGAGAGAGAGAGAGAGAGACAGAGAGAGACAGAGAGAGAGAGCGAGAGAGAGAGAGAGCGAGAGAGAGAGAGAGAGACAGAGAGAGAGAGAGAGAGAGAGAGAGAGAGAGAGAGAGAGAGAGCAGCACTCAGCAGAGGCAGGGGGGCTGTGTGTGTCCAGCCTGTGTGACACAGAGCTTC